>NW_024412400.1:19498126-19560876 GCF_014898765.1 Herpailurus yagouaroundi
CATATTTATTTTTGAGAGAGAGAGAGAGAGAGAGAGAGAGAGAGAGAGAGAGAGGAAGAGAGAACAAGCAGAGGAGGGGCAGCGAGAGAGGTAGACACAGAATCCAAAGCAGGCTCCAGGCTCTGAGCTGTCAGCCCAGAGCTAGGCGTGGGGCCTGAATCCATGAACCGTTAGATCACGACCTGATCCGAAGTCAGTTGCTTAACTGACTGAGCCACGCAGGTACCCCTAACTCCTATTTTTAAATTGGGTTACTTTCCTATTACTGAGTTTTGAGAATTCTTTATGAATTTTGGATATAAGATGCACAGTTTGTAGTTTTGTTTTTTTTTTCCTAATCTTTGGCTTGTATTTTTATTCTCTTAACAGTGTTTTTAGAGGAGCCAAAGTTTTTAATTTTGATAAAGATCAATTTATTAATTGGTCCCTTTATGAATTATACTGTGATGTGTTATCTAAAAAATCCTTGCTTAAACTAGGGTCACAAAGGTTTTCTCCTGTATTTTTTTCTATAAGTTTTATACTTTTAGGTTTACAAATTCATTTTGAATTATTTTTTGTGTATTTGCATATGGTGTAAATATGGATTGAAGTTCTGTGTGTCTGTGAATGGATATCCAATTTTCTCAGAATTGTTTGTTGAAAAGACTATTCTTTGTCCACTGAATTGTCTTTGCACCTTCATGAAAAGCCAATTGTCCACATATGGATGAATGTTTTTGTACTTTTTCATTCTGCTCTGCTGATGTATATGTCTACTTTTATGCCAATACCATTGATCTGATTATGGTAGCTTTATAATAAGTCTTAAAATCAAGTAGTGATAATTGTATATAAATTAACTCATGATGAGACAGTACTTTTTATCATTTGAATCTATTTTTTATTGAGTCTTGTTTTATGGTTCAGAATATGATCTATATTGATAAATGTTTTGTGTGTTTGTTGGAAGAATGCATTCTGTATTTTTTTGGGCGGAAAGTTCTACAAATGTCAATCAAGACAAATTGCCTGATAGTGTTAATCAAATCTTCTGTATTCTTACTGATTTTTGTCTACTTGTTCTGTCAGTCATTCAGAGGGAAATATTGAGAAATCTGACTATAATTGTGAATTTGTGTATTCTCCATAAAGTTATATCATTTCTTGCTTTATGTATTTTAAGCTATGTCTTTTTGATGAATCGGCCATTTGTTATTATGAAATAAACTTCTTCATCACTGCTTATGAAATTTACATGGTGTTATATAAATATAGCCATTCTGGCTTTCTATCAATAGTTTCAGCATGATATAGCTTATATCCTACTTTTGCTTTTAGCCTATTAGTATTTTGTATTTGAAGTGTGTTTCATGTAGGCAGCATGTAGTTGAATCTTTTTTTTTTTTTTTAATTTTTTTTTCAACGTTTTTATTTATTTTTGGGGCAGAGAGAGACAGAGCATGAACGGGGGAGGGGCAGAGAGAGAGGGAGACACAGAATCGGAAACAGGCTCCAGGCTCCGAGCCATCAGCCCAGAGCCCGACGCGGGGCTCGAACTCACAGACCGCGAGATCGTGACCTGGCTGAAGCTGGACGCTTAACCGACTGCGCCACCCAGGCGCCCCTGAATCTTTTTTTTTAATATGTGTTAATCTTTGCCTTTTAATAGGGGTATTTATACCATTTACCTTTGAGGTGATTATTGATATATTTGGGTTTAAATATATCATCATCCCATTTTTTTCTGTTTATCTTATTTATTGTTTGTTCCTCTTTCTACATTTTCTGCCTTTTTTTGAATTAATAGAATGTGTTTTTGTGTTTCATTTCCTCTTTTTTTTTGTTGGCTTATTAGCTATAAATTCTATTTTCTTATTTTAGTAGTTTTTAAAATAGTTTAGAGTATACACCTGTAGCTCATCATAATCTACCCTCAAGCAGTATTATATCATTTCACATTTCATATGAAATACTTTAGACAATATATTTCTCATTTACCTCTCCTGGCATTTATGCTATTGTTGTCATACATTTTATTTGTACATATGTTACAAACCCACACTACATCATTACTATTTCTATTTAAGCAGACCATAATTTTTCAAAGATATTTAAATAATGAGAAACAGTTTTAAAAATAATGACTCACATAGTTACCATTTCTGGTCCTCTTCCTTTATTTGTGTAAATCCATATATTTAGTGTCCTCTTCATTCTGCCTGAAGGACATCCTTTAACTTTTTGTGGTAGTGCACATCTGCTGGAGATGGATTCTTTCAGCCTTTTAATGTCATTTGTGAAAGATATTTTCACTGGAAATTCAATTATAGGTTGACTTTTAAGAATTATAGGACTTTAATGATTTTTTTCCACTTTTTCCCTGATGAGTAATCCTCTATCATCCATCTCTTTGTTGTCTTATATGTATTGTATCTTTTTTCTATAAGTGCTTTTAAGATTTGCTTTTTATTACTGGTTTTGAGCTGTTAGACTGTGATTTGCCTTTGTGTAGTTTTCTTTATGTTTCTTGTGTTTGGGGTTTGCCTTTGTGTAGTTCTCTTTATGTTTCTTGTGTTTGGGGTTTGCTGTGCTTCTTAGATCTGTGGGTTTATTATGGTTTTCGTCCAGTTTGGAATTTTTTTTTCTTTTTTTTTTTTTTTTTTTTCTTTTTGCTGTGATGCCTTTAGATACTTTATCCTGTTCTCCCTCTATCCTCTTTTTGGGACACTAATTTCATATTTAACAGGCTATATAAGTTGTCCCATAGCTCACCGAGGCTCTGGTCATTGTGGATAATTTGGTAATAACTGTTGATAATTCTGGTAATTTGGATTGTCTGCTTTCTTCATGGTTCATTTTAGACCATTTGTAATGCTGTGTCCTCAAGTTCACTAATCTCTTCCACAAATTCATTTTGTGCTGCAGCTTACTTCTCTTTATTACCCCTACCCTTATCACTGATTCCATATTCCCCCTGCCGTAGGACATTACTTCACTTGCTTCCATTTCCCCAAACAGTAATATATTGTAATACACGAGTGTTCGAACTCTCTCGAGGGCAACTGCAGAGATTATCTCATGATTTAGCAAAAATATTAAAGTTGACTATTAGCACGATTGTCTCTCAAGTTCTTTTATTGCTTACTGTGCCAGGGGGCACATTTCTTTCCCAGCTCTCGATCCTCACATCAAAGGATTATGTTACTCAGAGCTCTTTTCTTTCTGAGACCTTTGCTCTCTTCTCTTTGGCTTCCTCCAACCCCCAGATCGTTGCTATATACTTATTCAGAGATGCTTAGCTTTCCCAGTCCTACCTCAAACTAAATTCTGTATTTTCCTTTTTATATCTGAAGAACCAGCCATTAAAATTCTCTGAATAAATCTGTTGACTCTGGGTCCCTAGTTAGGGATGATATTAATAATATTTAACAGCCACTGGAAGCTGTGCCAGAGATTTCATACTGAGCCAGGCCTAACTCTGTTAGTTGGTGTTGGGGGCGTGGTTCTAGGAGAGGGTTGAGGGTAATGATGCTGTGGGAGGGTATGGTCGGGGTGGCCAGTATAGCACTTACCTATAAGCTGGTAGGAAAAGATATTTCACTATTTTAACAACTGTGGTACAGTGGTTTCATTTCTTCTCCGTGCATATGAGGCCCGTGAGTACACAAAGCACTAGCAGTACTTTGAAATTACAACATTTACCTTAATGTGTTCACGTTCTTAGGCAGGGCTTTCTCACCCAGCCTCTCAGCGAAAGGTAGGCAATATAAGTTTATTTTTCCTGTGTCCAGAGCCAGCGTATGTAAGGAGCACTTTTTCCTGTTCCAGTTACATGAATCTATGAATCACATGAGTACTTACAGTGTTTCTTTCAAATGATGGTAGCAATTTAAAAATAAAAGCTATGCAATGATGCATCGTGGTCATTGTTTGCTATTTTCTCCCTTACCAAGAAGTCTTCCAAACTTTAGAATACCACCGAGTAGTTTGATTTGAATTGCAATTGCCACATGTATGTTTCATTATTTAGGATGAAATGAAAATAAGAAATATTATCAGGGTAAAGATATTTTTACTATCTTCATTTCCTTGTTTGCAGTTTTGATAAGTTAAACGTAAATTAGATTCATCTGAAGTCACCTGTGACTTACAAAGAAGTGTATTGTTTGCCAAGTTGCTGGGATTGTTGAAAATCCTATTTGCTTTAATATTTTATAACCCCGCATTCTTGAGGAATATAAAATAAAGGACAATTTTTATAACTGAGGAAGTTTTTTCTCAGATATTGGTGTGAAACATTTCTCAAATATTCTTGTCTCCAAATACTGTCTTAATTTCACAGATGCTTAAAATGACAGCTGTTGGTTATCTGAAGACTTTGAATGATTATTTAGTTACCCAAGAATATAATTTATTTGAGCCTAGGGATTTAAATATTTCTAGCTTGAATAATTCAACTCTGTTTTGCCTATTTAATTTTCAGTTCTTGATGCATTAAAAAAAACAAAGTTGGACAAGTCATAATCTTTTTTATTTCTGTTTCAGCTCTAAAATGGAATAAAGTATCTATCCTAGGAAAGCACTGTAAATAAGGTTAGGTGTATACCTACTTGGTGAATTATAAGATGTAAATAATTATTATTTTAAAGGTCTGTAAAATTATCTGACTTTATTATTGCTCTTTTATTTTATTTTTTTAATTTTTTTTTCAACGTTTTATTTATTTTTGGGACAGAGAGAGACAGAGCATGAACGGGGGAGGGGCAGAGAGAGAGGGAGACACAGAATCGGAAACAGGCTCCAGGCTCCGAGCCATCAGCCCAGAGCCCGACGCGGGGCTCGAACCCACGGACCGCGAGATCGTGACCTGGCTGAAGTCGGACGCTTAACCGACTGCGCCACCCAGGCGCCCCTATTATTGCTCTTTTTGCATTCTTTTCCCCTTACTTTAAAAAGATGTATGTAATCATTCTCAAATAATTATATTGCATTTGTAATTTGCAAAGAGTTGTATTAGTGCTATATTGGGAAGATTAAAACTTTAGAATCTAGATATCAAAGTTTTAATAGCTTGATATTATTCATAATAATTTGTATTTGCTTTTGAGTCATTATTTTGAATGACATTAGTGGGTAAGTTAATACAACTGATTTCTCAGCAATAGAGACTGCAAAGGTCTGACCCTTCCTGAAAAGGTGGAATTTATATTCTTTTAAAATGACAATAGGAGGGGCACCTGGGTGGCTCAGTCAGTTAAGCCTCAGGCTGCCCCTCAGGTCATGATCTCAAGGGTCCAGGCTTGAGCCCTGCCTAGGGCTCTGTGCTGACTGCTTGGAGCTGGAGCCTGTTTCTGAGTCAATGTCTCCTCTCTTTGCCCCTCCCCTGCTCCCATTCTGCCTCTCACTCTCTAAAAAAATAAATTAACATAAAAAATTAAAAAAAATTAAAATGACAGTAGGAAAGCTATACTCTGGACTGGTCCTTAGAACTGATAAATAGTAAAATCTCAGACAAATCAACAAATGTTGCACAATGAAATGTGCACCTACTATTGGGGTGATTTTAAAATGCCTCACCTTTTTGTTTGAATGTCAGTTTTACAAATCCATTTGTCTTATTTCCCAATTTTTCCCTAAGCCCTTGAAAATCTATGTTCATACTGCTGTGGATTGACTTGTTATGATTTCAAATCCATGTTTCGAAAGCTTATTTTGAACAAAATTGTTTGTGATTTGAACTTGCTTTGAGTAACTTGTTTTGATGCAATGGTTTTGAAGCTGGATATTAGGACTTTCTTATCAAACTCCTGCACTTGGAGTGAGCAGAATCATTATTGCATTGACACTATAGTAATGGCAGTGGTATCCATTAGGCGATGAACTTTTAAACTTTAAAAACCAAGAGGCTTTTAAACACTCGAGTGTTTGGCCTGGTTGAGGTACTCTGCTGATCTAAATAACTCTCTGAAGATTCTTGAGATGCTTGTTTCCGCCACGGCCAGGCTGCTCTTGTTCAGAAGGGGTGTTAAACTGTGTCGCAGTCTCAGGAAGGGGAGGACACCTCTTTCTGCCTTGATAAGGCTGTTCTTTGTCAGTAGTGGCAGAAGCCATGTGTCAACCTGAAAATAAAGAACCACAATAAAAGGCAAACAAGTGTTAAGTTGGGATGAAAGAATTGCAGTCGGTGGAACACAGATTCAAGGAGATACCCTAGAGTGTTCCTGCTTATCAGGTGAAAGCAAGAGGTTTTTATGAGGCAAAGGAAGGTGAGGGCAATTGCAAGAGTTAAGAAGAAAAAAAGTATTGAGGAGGAGTTAAGATGGCAGAGAAGTAGGTGGACCGGGATTTCCCCTCGTCCCTCAAACACAGCTGTTGATGTCAGAACACTCGGAGCACCCAGGAAATCAGTCTGCTGAGTGACAGAAAAATCTTCAAAGACGGAGGGAAATGCCTTGGCGGGACAGAGGGTTACTTCAAGGAACAAATCAAAGCACACCCGGTGGAAGGCCCAAACAATCCACCATTTCAAGCAAAGAGGAGCTTTGCAGAGGACAGACCAGTGGGATGGAGCAGCCAAACATGCAACAATGGAGTGCACACCACATACTCCAGAAACACTTCCGGAAGTGCCAGGCCCTGGACAGTGTGTGACTCCTTTTTCATATTCTCGCCGGTGCAGGACACGTAAAAAGTTATTAAAACGCGTGAAAGACAGAAACCTGGCCCAAATGACAAAATGGAAGAATTCTCCTCAAAAGAGATTCCGGGAGGAAATGACAGTCAGAGAATTGCTCACAACAGGTATAAACAACATACCTGAATAAGAATTTAGAATAATAGTCATAAGACTGATAGCTGGGCTTGAAAAAAAGCATAGAAGACAGCAGAGAATCTATGGCTGCAGAGATCAAAAATCTGAGAAATGGTCACGATGAATTAAGAAATGCTATAAATGAGATGCAAAATAAACTAGATGCTGCGACAGTGAAGGAAGAAGCAGAGGAGAGAATATGTGAAATAGAAAATAAAATTATGGAAAATGATGAAGCTGAAAAAAGAGGGAAAGGAAATTACTAGACCACGATGAGAGAATTAGTATGTTACTTCTTTTTTTATGCATTTTGATTTTTTTAAAGTTTTTATTTAATTTTGAGAAAGAGACAGTGCCAGAGGGGGGAGGAGCAGAGAGAGAGGAGAGAGAGAGAATCCCAGGTAGACTCTGTGTTTTCCATGAAGACTCTCCACAAAGCTGGGAAATCATGACCTGAGCTGAAACCAAGAGTCAGGCACTTAACGGACTGAGCCTCCCAGGCGCCCCGTATATTACTTCTTCATTGGCTTATTTTGAGACATAATCTTGTGTGCTATTTGCTTGTGAAATATTATTATTATAAATTGTAATTCTTGTGGTGACCTGTATTAAATAAACTATTTGCAAAACAATCTCAGGCTCTGAGCATAATTTGTCCTGAACAAAACACATAAAAAAATTACAAATTCCCAGAATTTTTCGGGGCGCCTGGGTGGCTCAGTCGGTTGAGCTTCCGACTTTGCCTCAGGTCATGATCTCACGGCTTGTGAGTTCGAGCCCTGCATCGGGCTCTGTGCTGACAGCTCAGAGCCTGGAGCCTGCTTCATAGTCTGGGTCTCCCTCTCTCTCTGCCCCTCCCCACTCATGCTGCCTCTCTCCATCTCTCAAAAATAAATAAACATTAAAAAAAATTAAAAAAAAACCAAATTTCCAGAATTTTTCTAATTTCAGAAAAGAGAATTTTGCCATCTTCTGCAGCAATCCCAGAAAGTGTTGATTTTGTAAAAATAAAGCTTTTATTGACTGAAAAGTGATGATTTCTGTTTCTTAAGAATTTGAGAGGATATAGCCATAAAGTTAATTTATACTGAAATCAGTTTTTGGGCCTTATTGAAGTGTGCTCTATATCTACTTCAAAAGTAAGTGCTGTATATTTAAAAATAATTGCTAAATCAATAAATTTATGATGTTAAAACCTGTCTTATATCGTGCTTGAAACAGAAGTCTAACAACAGCTTATGTAATTTTATAACTTCTATCAAATTGATAGTGTGCCCTGGGGGTATGTATACACAGGTCAGTATATAAGTTGCATTTAAAATAATATTCTGTATTAAAAATCTGTAAAGCGGAAATACAACTTTAATAAGTGAACCCAGCTAGTGGTTTGTCCTCAAAGTAAATAAAATCACAAAGAAATCTGTTTTTATTAACAGTTTAATTGGTCAATTTAGTTAATAAAGGATACGTTCATGAACTCAAAAGCACTTTAAAAGTCACCATCATTGGGGTGCCTGGGTGGCTCAGTCCATTAAGAGTCCAACTCTTCATTTCCACTCAGGTTATAATCTCTCAGTGCAGGAGATCGAGCCCCCCATTGGGCTCTGTGCTGACTGCTGGGCCTGCTTGGAATTCTCTTTCTCTGCCCCTCCCTTGCTCGCACTCTCTCTCACTCTCTCTCTCTCTCTCTGTCTCTCTCCCAAAATAAATAAATGAACTTAAGAAAAAAGTCACCATCATAAACTCAAAATAGTGACCACAGAGCAATAGGGCTTTTACAAACAAAACAACTTTGTTTTGTCCTGAGTATTTGCCTTGGGAGGACCCACAATAATCGCCACATTGGTATCATTCCTCAGCATATTTGTGACTGATCTCTGAGGCATGGTCTTCCGAGTATTGTGTGTCATTAGCAAGTCCTCTCCCTACCCCCCCAAGTTTTTATTTTTATTAAAAAAATGTTAATCTATTTATGTTCCAGAGAGAGAGAGAGAGCCCAAGCAGGGGAGGAGCAGAGAGAGAGAGAGAGAGGGAGAGAGAGAATCCCAAGCAGGCTCTATACTCATTTTGGAGCCTGATGTGGGGCTCAATATCACCAGTGTGAGATAATGACTTGAGCTGAAATCAAGAGTCAGATGCTTAGCTGACTGAGCGACCCAGGTGCACCCCACTAAGTTTTTAAAATTATCTTTATTGGTGGCAAATATTAATCTTTTGCTGGTGGATTATCTTTTCGTGACAGCTTGGTACTAATCAGGACCAATTTCACCAGATTGGAGGCCTCTTGAGGGCCTGTATGTTGTATTCTCCTGAGATATCTTTTGCATTTCATATCCTTGGAGTGGTGACTAGAAAACTGTGAGCCCTCCACACAAGCTTGTGAAACTGTTAGCAATGTGCAAACTCATAAATCTGGTTGACTTCATGACGTGATCTGTGTGACTGTATAGTAAAGTGATCTGGAAGCAGAAAGGCAGGTGCAAATACTAGCTTCTTTACTTGGCAGTTCTGTGACTTGGGACCACTTTAAGTGTCGTAAACTTTGTGAGCTTCAGTTTTTCGCATCTGGACATGGAGCTGATAATTCCCACCTCATGCAGCTGCTGTGAAGAACTATATTAAGCAATATGTGGGGCGCCTGCATGGCTCAGTCAGTTAAGTGTCCGACTTGTGCTCAGTTCATGATCTCACAGTCTGTTGAGTTCGAGCCCTGCGTCCAGCTCTGTGCCGACAGCTTGGAGCCTGGAGCCTGCTTCGGATTCTGTGTCTCCCTCTCTCTCTCTGCCCCTCCCCCACTCATGCTCTGTCTCTGTCTCTCAAAAATAAATAAACATTTAAAAAATTTATATTAGGCAACATGTATAAATTGTACAACACATGGCATATTGTTAAGAGCTCAGTAATTAGTAGTTACAGTTACTTATTCTGAAGATAGTTCACAGGAAGGATTTATAAAAAATGTTCTGGGCCAAAGCTATATCGCAGTCATAATTTTCCTAGAGGAGACTACAAAGAAGAGACTCATTTTTTAAAATTGAGATATCATTGACACAAAACATTGTATTAGTTTCAGGTCTACAACATAATAAGTTGATATATGTATATATGGAGAAATGATCATTACAATAAATTTGGTTAACATCCATCACCACATATAGTTACAGTTTTATTTTTCTTGTGATGAAAGCTTTTAAGATACACTCTTTTAGCAACTTTCAAATATAGTGAAACCTTGGTTTGCGAGCATAATTCATCCTGGAAACATGCTTTTAATCCAAGGCACTTGTATATCAAAGCAAATTTCCCCCTAAGAAATAATGGAAACTCAGATGCTTCATTCCACAACCCAAAAATATTCATATGAAAATGACTGTAATACTGCAATATAATACAAAATAATAAAGAAAATACAAAATATGAAGAAAAACAAATTAACCTATACCTACCTTTGAAAACCTTTGTGGCTGGTGTGAGGGAGACACGAGATGGGAGGGTTATTGTGTAGGACGACTTTCACTATCACTAACAGAATCACTGCTGTCTGTTGACTCAATTTAATCTTTTTCTTTTCACGCAACTTTAACAAGGAACCTAGCCAATGACCTAGAATGACGCAAAACATTCCTAAGCTTACTCTTGTATGGAAAAACAAAGGGCTGTCCATAGGTGCTTTGAAGTGACAAAAAAACACTAGTGCCAGTTGTCAGAACCTTCCAACCTTCTGAAAGATCACTTTTTTCTGCCAGACACTGCGGCCTGAGATGGAGCATCTGAGCCTGGGAGACCATAATCCACAATCCCATAGTGAGTAAGAGAGAGAGAGAGAAAGAACCATTGGCTCACTTGTGATCATGTGACATTCGGTGGTACATACTACTCGCCTTGCAAGACATCACTTGCTTATCAAGTTAAAATTTATTTAGTTTTTCAAATTTTTAAGATTTTTAATGTTTGTTTATTTTTGAGAGAGAGAGAGAGCCAGAACGTGAACGGAAGAGGGTCAAAGAGAGAAGGAGAGACAGAATCTGAAGCAGGCTCCAAGCCCTGAGCTGTCAGCACAGAACCTGATGCAGGTCTGGAACTCATTAATCATGAACCGAGCCGAAGTTGACACTTAACCGAATGAGCCACCCAGGTGCCCCTCAAGTCAAAATTTATTAGAAATGTTTGCTCGTCTTGCAGAACACTCGCAGAACGAGTTATATGCATTCCACGGTCTTAATGTGTACAATATAGCGTTGTTAACTATGGTCGCCATGCTGTACTTCTTTTAAAACTGAGAGTTTGTACCTTTTGACCACCTACCGTTTTACCCACCCCCTACCTCTGGCAATCACCAATCTGTTCTATGAGTTCATTTTTTGCTTTTGTTTTATTTGTTTTAGATTCCACATATGAATGCGATGACATATATTTAGCTTTCTCTGATATTTTACTTAGCATAATGCCCTCAAGGTCCATCCGTATTGTCACAAATGGCAGGATTTCCTTCTTTTTTATGGCTGAATAATCTCTCTCTATATATCTCCATTATATGTATCATATATATATATCACATTTTATTTATCTATTCATTCCTAGGCAAGGCTCATTTTTATGTGTAGCTTTTGAAACAAGTTTCACTATGTTAGAGCCATTCATTGTATAGCCTCCTAGGTGACTTGTCTTAAAAGGAGCAGTGATTCATTTGATTGTATTTTGGAATCAGCTTGTTTGAAAATCAGCTTCACTCTCTTTTGGCAACAGCATCATGTTTTCCTATATGATTTATTTTCAGTCTTTTGTAAACAAGAAGAGTACATATCATGCTGAGGGAAGGATGCTTAGACAGATTTCTGAGCCCTTCTCGTTATCCTAATATATATACCTCATATACCCTAATATAATATACTCATATACCTAATATATTCTGTAATTTATTGCGGCAAATTAGAGTTTGTTGGCTAGACGCTGATTTTCCTTTGTCATCTTATTGTTCTTTAAAAGCCCTATTGTGTGCAAGGTACAAACAATGTATTTTTAGAAATATTGTAATGCCCTCCATCAGTGATTGCTTTGGCAGTCTTTTCTGACTCATGGTCTTCTCTCATATAGTTGAAACACTGGTCTTTGGTAGGTGTGTGCAATTCTGCAATTGCTAATAAGTAAGTATTCCATTGCTGTCCTGATTTTAGTCTTCTAAACTTTGTAAACTTTATACTGGTAAAATGTTGTCATGCCACAGAATTAGGTGCAAAAGAAGAAAAGCAACTAGACATGATAAGGTGGAGGAAAGGGGAGGAAGACATGGGGCTTAGTGACTTTGGTTAGTAAAATTGTATATGCAGCTAATGAGTACTTTTAGGGGGTAATAATATGGGGTTCACTGTATTTTAAAAAAGAGCTCTAGACATGAAAACTAAATTCAGGAGCTGTCTATACAGGCAAACGTAAGGGAGATGTGATCATAGATCTTAGAGGCAGGATGATGCAGCACAACATGGCACCAAGACTCACTGGTTAATGACATTCATCAAGCTTGAAATAAAACATCCAGCTATTTACTAGCAAAATGAGCTTATTCGGGAATAGCAGAGAAATGGCAGTTCAGGACAAGCAAACTATGGTGAGCTGCAGGTAAGTAAAAGAAAAAGGGACAATCAGCTTTGATTAGGTTTTAGGAGGAAATTGGGAAGGGTTGTTTTGAAGAAAAGTTGGGTGGAGAAGGACAGGTTTGAGGTTGTAGCAGTTTCTCATTGGCTGCAAGTGGTGGTTAGTGCATTGAGCTAAAATAGGAAGGGATCTTCCTTCATTTTCTTAAAAGCAGAAGATAAAATTCCTATGTGAAAGATGTCCTCTTACCTTCCCTCTTTCCGTTGGTTATGCAGCCTGAGATGAGCGATGCGTGCGTGAGAGTTCCCCTTCAGGGCTTCCCGACTTCATTTTAAATGAGGCTTCCTTTATTTATTTTCACACATTCATGTGGCAGACACATTCCCACAGGCTTTTCAAAGCCCTAAACTTCTTCCTGCTCTAGCCATTTCCTTCTTACTAGAGAAAGCATTTCCTAACACAAATGAGCAAGAGGTAGATTTTTTTGATGCAGACAGCTCCTCCTTATGTATAAAAGTAAATCATTTGCAGGCTTTGTATGTTATTTCTAGTAGCAAATGATTTGTGACCGTCTCACAGTGGATGGCAGTACCATGGTTGACATCTGCTGGTGTGAAGTTAGACATGTTTGTATACTTTAGAGTCGTGAGATGAGGGATTCGTTCTTCTCCTTGCTAGCTGTGTGATATTGAAAAAGATCACCAAAGCTCTCTGGGTCACGGTTTGTACCTTTTAAAGTAGAGAGAGTTATAATCTTCAGCTACTTCACAGAATCATTGATAAAATGACAAAGTAACGTATGTGAAAGCACATTATAAACTCAAAAGCAAAGACATCAAAACTAGAGAGTTAGTCCAAAGGGACAAATAAATTCATGCAGGCCCCTGAATTATCCTGTTTGTCTAAATTTGCCAGATATTAGCTGAGTCTTCAGAATGTTTTAGATTATAAAATATTGCCTTAGATGCATTTCTAGGTGAAATAGAAAGAAGTTTCCTGCAGTGATGCTGGACATATTTCCCCTTTCTTCCTCATTACTTTCTAAATATAAGTCTTTGCTTTTGTCATTCTTGTGATATGACCACTAAAGCAAAGGAAGGAATATGAACACATGTTTAATTAGTTCTGAGAATAAAAACTACTGGGGTTAGGGGAAAGCACTGTGATACGTGTTTTAGACTTGTACAGGAATAACATAAGAAATAAAGAGCTTCAAATGGTTCTTTGCCTTACAGAATTACAGCATGTTCCATAAACTAAACTAAATCAGACTCTAGTGCTTAATGGAAAGAATGTTAGATGTATTGATATTTAGATGTAATTGTGGATACTGAACTGCAACTGGCCAAAATCTCTACTTCAGAACTGAAGCATTTATTCCCTCAGCTGCTGGGAAGGCTGTCTTCGGAGATGTCTCCTCAGCTCTCTTTGATAATTGCCTCCACTGAAGAGCACCACTTTGCCCAAGGGTGCTGCCTTCCCAAGGCAGTCCGCATTGAGTGACTGACCAGTTTAGTGGTATAAGGGTCCGATTCCCTCCTGGAATGAACAGGGATATCCCAACCCAGAGCTCTTCATGCAATCAGGCCTTAGTCCTGCCTGTGCTGCAGCCTGACTCCCCCCCCCCCCCCCCACAAGTCCTCTTTCTTTCCCTGCCCCTACAGGTATTGCCCCTGAGCAGGTATTTGTCCCCCAACAAACATCCCACACAAAAGCCTTTATTCAACACAATCTGCACCAGAGGCTCGGATCTCTCAGATTTTGCTGAATGTTCTTTAGACAGTTGAACTTAGCTTTTGCTTGAAACTGTTAAATAATTTTCTTGGAAGACGAAAGAACTTGGTGTCAAACAGATTTGGTGCCATATTTTCAGAGGGTCATGCTTAGGTCCAAACCAAGAAGCTAGTATGAATCAACTAGCATTTTATAGTTTTGTCAGCCTTCTGGACAACTCGATTTTCTAAAAAAAATGGTTTGTTATAATCAGATTATGGGGGGAAAAAGTAAAACAAATTATTAAAAGATCCATCCTGGGTCCTAATAATTGAATTCATAAAATCAGCAGAGTACACAGAGATTACAACTTCTTTGCATTTCATTCATTCAGCAAGTAATTATTGAAGGTTTGCTATGCTGTGGGACTGAGAGCAATATATAAGATAGTTGCTGTCCTTTTCATCTGGTCAAGGAGATAATACATGTGTCTATTATATAATTAATAAAACAAAATACTACAAAGCAAAAAATATATAGGAATTTAGAAAAAGAAAAAGAAATATATAGGAATTTAGAAAAGAAATTGAGTAGTGGTGATTGGGAAAGGTTTCAAGAATCCTGTGGCATTTGAATAGAGCCTAGAATAATAGGCAGAGATGATTGGTAAAGAATGTGTCAAATAAAAGAATAGGAATAAGATATACAACTGAAGAAATATAAGTAATATTGGAGAATATCAGTTTAGTTGAAGTATTCGGTTCATCTAGGACTGAACTTGTCATGTAGACTTCCCATATCATAAGAGAGGTAGTTTGGAATTAGATTGTGAACATCTTGAATGGTGGGATGAGAAATTTGAATTCTTTTTGGGAACAGGGATGAATGGCATCAGTGAAAATAAAACAAAACTAAAATAAAAAATTAAAAAATAAAAAAACTAAAATAAAAACAAAAATAAAAATGGACATAGACAACAGCAGTGTGTTGAACTGGCCGATTTATTGTAGTAAACGTGGCATTATATATGCTAGTGATTTCCTTGTAGCATACGTCATCTATGTTTTTCTAACATTACCTAATTTTGAAAATGTTCCTATGTGTAAACAACCTTTAAGAAATAACATGGTGATTTTCCCCTAATTTTCCCGCATACCCTTTGACTATTGATTAATGTCTTACATTATTCCATTATGCATCTGCGTTTATCTATAATCTACAAAGCATTTGCTTTGCTGTTCTCATGAAAGGCCCTTCTTTTCTCAACACCTCAAGTGGAACAGTTACAGGGACATGACCTCCTAACCACATGAGGCCAAAAGAACAATGTGTTTGCCTCGGTTCGAGGTGCCAGGAAGGGGCCGAAAAAGCCTTAGAAACCCATGCCTCATACATTCTCAGAGGGACAATGCACCTAGGAACCAATGAACCATTCTGTAGCTTAACCGACTAGGTTCAGTCATCATCTGGAATGCCTCCGGGGGGCCAGCTGGGCCTAGGGGTTGAAGTCACCTGCACCCAGAGGTACACTCCTTAGTTGCCGGAGTGAGGCTTTCAAATCCATCTGTCTCTCCTTTGTCAGCCTCCTTTGCTGGCAAATGCATGAGGCTATCCTTCCTGCAAGTAGAGGAGTCTCCATAGGAGATGGCAAGGGCTGGACGTAAGGCCGCACAATTCCTTGCGGAACCTTATTTTCTTCCCTAATGGTTCTTTTCCCAGGGGGCCTGCCGAGGGCAGTTCCCCAACAGACAATACCCCAGGTACTTTAATAAGGCCGAATTACCTAAAAGCAGGAGTGCAAGAAGCTTCACTGGGAGTGCCTATTGAAGGTTTCTGAGAGTGATGTTAATAAGTGGTACTCTAGGAAAATGAAGTGGGAAGTGGGAGAATAAAGCCGTGGACGTAAGACATAGCCTAGGGCAAGCCACACAAAGTTCCTGGAATCATGAAGCCTGATGTCAATATTGCTCTTCAGTTACCCATAAGCCTAGATGTGTGGAACTATACAGAAAGGGAAACTTGGTTAATGGGCTGGAGAGGGGGCACCTGGGTGGCTCAGTCCGACACCTGAGTGTCGGACTTCAGCTCAGGTCATGATCTCACGGTTCGTGGATTTGAGCCCCACGTCGGGCTCTGTGCTGACGGCCTGGAGCCTGCTTCCGACTCTGTGTCTCCCTCTCTCTCTCTCTGCCCCTCCACTCACACTCTGTCTCTAGCTCTCATAAATAAACAAATATTTAAAAAATTTTTTTAAAAAAGGGCTGGGAGTAAGGATGCCTTTCTTTCTAGATGAATGGAAAAAATATAGAATTTCAGCTTCTTTCAATTTTAATTTTGCATTGTGTCCTTCAATCATATTCCCAGCTGAAACAACTAGTTAATAATGAAAATATTTTTTCAGAAAAATATAACTAAAATTCAGAATTAGCTTTTCCCATTGTTTTGTGTTGGAATATAGCTGTCATAGTGTTTAGGTGCTGATGTAGAATATCTTAAGTAAATATGTACGTAGAAGGACCTTGAGCCATAGGTGAGCATGTGCAAGGAAGCACCCATACTCCTCTTCTTGGGGACTGCTGCACTGTTTTTACTTCTGAGATGACAGTACTTTTTGTGCTACATAAATTTACAAGTTATTCTTTAAAAGTGAATTTCTCAGAAAAGACTGACTCTGCAGCTGTGTCTGGCACCCTCTTTCTATCTGTGCTGATTCTTTTTCACTTTGCAAACACTTTATTTATTTAGTGTTTCCCAGATGTTGTCTAAGCTGGCCTAGGAAAGTAGTTCCTGTGTTAATCAATATACTTTTGATTTTGAATGGTTCCTTGTTTAATTTTTTCTCTTTTTAAATACTCTGTAATAGTCTATGAAATATCAAGGTATCAATTATTATGCTTTCAAAAGTTGGGTAAATTGTCACACAGCAGTCATTTCCTTGGTGTAAGTATAAATATTAGTGTTTAAACATACTTTTAATTTATTTTGTTATGATTAAAAGTCAACAATGAGCTTGTTGCTTAGGCTCTCATCGGGTCAAGAAAACAAAATAAAGGTTTAAAAATAGATAAAATCACAAAGATGCAAGAGTAATAATACAGGCTATAAATGCCTGATCAGTTTAAAGAAAGAGAAGGCCCTTGCTAGCAAATAGTACTAGAACAAGAATTTGAAGGAGGGGTAGGATTTTGATAAGCTTAGATAATTGGCAGACATTTCTGTTAGGGGGCAATGGTATGAGCAATGGAAGAAAGAATGAGAAAAGGTTTTTAAAAACAGATTAATGCTAAAGTGTGTTTTTCAAAAAGTTGAAAACATAGCTGTTTTATAAATTTTAGATGAACACACATCAAAGACTTTATTCATCTCATTAGTTAATGAGGAAACCAGTATGATGGCGTGGCTGGTTCAAAGAGCATTTGAGGAGCTAGATATCCTTAGAATTGTAATAAAGAAAAATTAGGATATGATTGCTGGGCTAGATATAAAACTAGGTGATATTCTATAAGATAATAAACTATAACCTTGAGGTTGTATTTTCTACTGGACAAAAATCTACATGTCAAAATGTGACTTCATTATATCTAGATCTTTAATGGTAAACAGTGAGTTGAACAAAGAATATTAAATAATTTTTGGGTGGACCTTTAAGCAATGCCTCCAAATATCATTGAAAGGACATGGTAATAGTTCTTTTGCTTTATTTCTAAGTTTTGGATAGTTTTGTTACCCATAGAAAGGTTACCAGTAGAAAGCTTATAATATTTGGAGGATTTTATTTTCTTCAAGCGGAGTGGATATAGTGAATAACCAAAAGAAAGCAGAGGAGAGTTTGATATCTTTGAATGATAGGCTAATGAATTTGGACCTGTAAGAAAGGATGGGGAGGGACTCAGTCAAGGTTTGGGTATGGACTTGATTAAGGGGTAGCTTAGAAAAATTAATTAAGCTAAATGATATAAAAATTTTGAGACATTCTAGGACACTTTTTCAGCAATTAAGGATTGAGTTTAAACATCAAGCACAGGAAGGAGTACATGTGAAGGGCCAAGGGTAGATGCCTCTAGAAAATATAATGTAAGGGCAATATTAATGGAAGTGACTCACTGTTCACTTACAGAAGTCAAAGACTAATCTATTGATCCTGAGCTAGAGACTGTTAACTATGAAAGCAATATGCATGCTAGGAGATGGAATTGATTTGAAGTAAGAGATAATGAACTCAAGAGAATAATTGGAACTACATAAAGCTTCGTGAATCATTGTCTACTTCCTTCATAGCTACCTGGTTCCCTTGCTCAAATAAATAGTGGCTGGACAAGATTTAGAATCCAGGTATTCTGTCTCCTAATCTAGTTATTTTTCCTGTTTACCTTGGTGATTGTGTTAGATTGAGTTATTTGTACTACTTTTTTATTTCCCTGTACTGGTTTTTATATATCCAAATTCTTACCATCATTTCATGATGGACAGAATGTATTTCTGTGACTCGACTTTGGACTTGGCCATGTAACTTGCTTTGGCCAATGATTTCCTTGCATGGTTGGGTTTGCCTTTTTGAACTTCTTCCATTTCCATGAAAAGAACATACCCTGGGCAAACCTAATGCCTAGATTTCAGAATAAGAGAGGTAGTCATGCTACCAGGATATTTACGCTGAGATGTCTTGTGACTAGTTGGCTCTTTGGAGCTATGGTTTTCCTGAAATGTGTGATTATAGAGTCACCAGAGTGAATGTGATAATCACAGGAGACAGTATATTCATTATAAGAAATTTCATAATGAAATTTATGTGTAGGTTTTAGCTTTATTTAAATCACTGTGCGATAATTACATTGACAAATGAAAATACTAGATTCAGATTGATAGAGCACCAGAGACAGCTCATGGATGAGTGATACCAGATTTATTTATCTAAAGGATAGCTAAGGAAGTCCATGTAGTCAGGATACTTAGCAGAGACATCAGCTACATTCTCCAAAAGTTATAAGCTTCTGGACACCCAGAATCTTATCAGAAGAGCACAGTTGCAAATGAAAATGCCTAAGTGTGCAAGAGTTACACCAGAACTTGTGGGAGCTCAAGCACTATTTCTAAGTCACCTAAAGCTGGAGTAATTCTGCATGTAAGCAGCTCTGCATCTGTGCTGGGTACCACAGATACCGGTATAAGTGCATTTAGGAAATATCACTTTTTCTTTTATCTCTGCTAATTATCTCACACAGACTCTCAAAAACTTGGTGGATTTTCTCTCGGGAGATGCTAGGTGCTGTGGGCCTCCAGTGGTTACTGATACAGCCATATCCACATTCATATTCACCCATATGTGCACACTTACATGCATGTAGTCCCTTCATGTACTCGTCTGTGCTCTGTAGTTCATGTTTGTCAATAAGCATGGATGAGGGAACTGACAAGTAACCTACTCTCTTCTTGATGGTACAGCTCAGTGGGACTCATAACATTGTATTCATAACTATAATCAGGTCCCCCCCAGGAAGGTACATGCAAGCCCGTATACTTTCACATTTGCATTCAACTCACTGGAGTTATTTCTTACTTACTTTTAGGATGTGCCATAAGCATGATTTTATTTCAATTCAGGATACACTCATAATCTCAGATTAACATCGAATCGTTGGAGTTCCTTGAGGACTATGATTCATCATTTTATTGATATATCTGACTGCCATTTAATGCTCAGGACCTTTTCAGACCTCGTATTTTGCAGGCACAACAGCAGATCTTTGGAATTCCCATGAAATGGATAGGTAAGTGAAAGACACACCTATGATATTGTCCCTACAGATAATAATAGTGCTATATGGCTATTTTAAATGCCCTAGTAATTACATTCTGAAAATATCAGAAAGCACCATATTTTAGCTGTCTCTAACTCTGTGGGAAAGCAGGGCATAGCCCACATTCTTATTTTCCCAAGGAGTTAGTTATTCATATATATCCAATAGATTCAAGTTCCTCTTTATGTACCTCCTTCCTTCCACCCACAGTTTGAGTCACAGTGTTTTCTGGATCAAAACTGGGACGCTTGATCTACTATAAGATCTAACACCTGTTGTGGGAATAAGAAGGATTATTTAAAATGGCAATCAGAAAACTTGAGGCATGTTGTTGCTAAATACCCCTGGTCACAATCAATTTCCAAGAATAGCCCTGGGTTTTATTATACTTATTTGGCTTATCTATTGAAACTACATCCTAATCGTGGCCATGAAAATACAAAAGCACTGTTCTTTAAATTCTGTGTTTGGATTCAGACTTCTCCATATTTCAGACTGGTCTATTTATTGATGTTAAGATTATTTCTTAATCTTTTCTTAGTTTGCATAACAAACTGCTTTAGAATCAAACTTCATGTGTTCTGGAATACTTCCTATTATTCTCTAGGCCAATAAAAGAATATTAATTGTATCTTACTTGATCTCCAAAATCTAACTCTGTGCTCCATACCTCTGAACTCCAGTCACTAAATCATACTCACTACACTTTCAACAACCACTTTCATATATATAGGTCTATTACTTTCAAGATTATTCAGTATGTAAATAAGAGAAGGGAAATGATAGCATTTAATCTGAACAACTCTGGAGCTCCTATAAAGGAGAATGATTTTTGGATGTGCCACAAGAGTGGTTGATTTTTGCTCAGACTGGGAGAACTGGGTTTCTTTCAGGAATAGTTTGCTGATAAAGCTCATATACCATCCAGCCTCCTGGTGATTCTCAAATTCAAATAGATTCTGTAATACCAGTACTATCAGGAATATCCATTGGAGGACACTAGAACACAACAAATAGATGAGAATGTAGGAATACATAAGTAACTTAAAGTAAGGTCTGTGCACAAAATCAGACAATTTACTCTCCAAAATTTAATCTAATTGCTCTCTAACTATAAAAATATGACTGGTTATCAATATTTGTACCATAAAACATATTATATCATTGGTGTACCTAGTGTTTCAAAATTGTAATTTTAGAAATGTGATGGATGGTTTCCCCAGGAGGTAACTGGATAAAATATTTTAATAACCGGAACATTTATGTGGGAGTTGGTTAGAAGTTCTGCTAATCTTAATCAAATCTTCACTGATAGGTAAATGGTGTCCTTTTTTGCAGGTTGTTAAACATAGTTTGTGTAACAATCTCTCTGATAATGGAAAACTTTATAAGGCTCATAGAAAAAAAAACTCAGGGATTCTTTTTGCTGAAGAAGGGAGTTACCTGAGGCAAATTAATTTAGGCAAAAGCCTTGATGAGAGGAAACCTTTGACATCCATGGTGAAGGTTTGTAAACTTTGTCATAATATGTTTTCAACTGTGTGACCATGCTGTTCAAGATTTTAAATCTCAAATTGTAATTATTTATAAGATATGAATATCATTTAGATATCTGGGGCTTTAATTTTCACTTAGAATAAAATGAGGCTTCTGTTTGGACTTGTCCCCATTTCTTAGATTCCTCAGTCCAACTATCAACAAGATATGGCTTGAATTATAAATAGGGATGCCAACCATATGACAATTTATTAAATAATATTTGTGCTTAAAAACTGTCACCAAAATAAAATATTTTATGAGAAAAAATAAGCACACATACATAAATTTACCTTGGTAATAATGGCAAGAGTAGGGATTTATTTCCACTTTATACACAGGGGGGCACTCTGGATTCTGTTTGCAAAGGAAGAAGATGAAAAATTCTGGGACTAACTTCCCTCTGGAAGTCTCCCCTTGACCCAGAATACTTAATTCAGAGTGGGAATGACAAGGCAGCAAATTTTTCCATTGTAGGATATTATTAATTTCAATTCAGCTCTCCTTTGCAACATAGGTTGTCAGGCAGTGAAAGGCATCATTTATGTTAGTGAACTCACAAAGATTTATATTAAATCTTTATTAAAACTTGTAGGTGGCACTTCTAGTGAGTTAAAAATGTCAGAAACCATTCAGAATCCATGCAATGAGTTTAAATCCCCCAAATGGGGTTTCTGGCCTCTTATGAAACACGTTGCAAATCATTTAATTGTTTTGGGCCAGGGCTCAATTTCTTCATCTTTTTTCTTTCTTTAATGTTTGTTTATTTTTGAGAGAGACAGAGACAGAATGTGAGTGGGATAGGGGCAGAGAGAGAGGGAGACACAGAATCCGAAGCAGGTTCCAGGCTCTGAGCTGTCAGCACAGAGCCCGACGCGGAGCTCGAACTCACCAGCTGTGAGAGCATGACCTGAGCCGAAGTCGGTCGTTCAACCGACTAAGCCACCCACGCGACCCTCAATTTCTTCATCTTTAAGAGTGACTCAAATCTGTCTTAAGCTGCTTACGTGTTTTGGGAGTGGGGGTTTAAGTGACTAAATGATTTAAAAAGTAGTCAAAAGCATTCTACAAAATATAGACTTGTTTAGAAGCATGGAATAATTACAGTTAGGGTGCTCATAATGCAGTCAGACCTCAGAGATATTGCAGGTCTGATTGAGACCACTCAACAATGTGAATATTGCAGTCAACCAAATCAAATGAATTTTTTGCTTGTCCAGTGCATATAAAAGTTATGCTTACACTACACTGTAGTCTGTTAAGTGTGCAATGCCATTATGTCTAAAAAGTGTTCATGACTTAATTTAAAAATACTTCATTGTTAAAAAAAAAAAAAAGCTAAGAATCTCCTGGGCTTTCAGCGAGTTGTAATCTTTTTGCTGGTGGAGGTCTTGCCTCCATGTTGATGGCTGCTGACTGATCAGGGTGGTGGTTGCCAAAGGTTGGAGGGGCTGTGGCAATTTCTTAAAATAAGACAATGAAATTTGCCACATCTGTTGACCTGTCCTTTCATGAACGATTTCTCTCCAGCATGCAATGCTGTCCGATAGCATTTTACTCACAGGAGAACTTCTTTCAAAATCGGAGTCAATTCTCTCAAACCCTGCTCTGCTTTAGCAACTAAGTTTATGTGATACTCTAAATCCTTTGTTGTCATTTCAACAGTGTTCACAGCATCTTCCCCAGCAGTAGGTTCATCTCAAGAAATCACTTTCTCTGCTTATCCATAAGAAGCAAGTCCTCATCTGTTCAAGATTTATCATGAGATAGCAGCCGTTCCATCCCATCTTCAGGCTCCACTTTAATTCTAGTTCTCTTGCTATTGCTACACATCTGCAGTTACTTCCCCCACTGAAGTCTTGAACCTTCAATTTGTAAAATAAAACAAGCACAGTAAAGTGCAATAAAATGATATATGCTTGTCATGTGGTGTTTTAGTTGCATAACATTTACTTAATTCTATTTTTTCCCACAAAAATAGAGACATTATAGTGGTGTGGTGGAGGGTTGTGTAGCTGATCACCTATAGGCACCTTAACATTTATGCATGTACCTCTTCCTCATTTTGGTTTTGAACTTTTCTTCTCTTCCTCCTAGTCCCAGCAAGACATCATTGGGAACTTGAAATTGGGTGGTTTGAGAAGAGCCTAGTAGAACTGTGGGCAGGATTTAGGGAAACAGGGCAGTACCCTGAAGCAAGCAATTGTGGAGAGCCCATATCCATGTCTGGACAAGGGCAGGGAGCTCTACAGATAGGGCTGCCCAGGAGCCCCAAGCGCAGGTAAAGTGAGGGTGTGAACTGCAAACTGGGGGTGGGGAGCTGGGGCTAGAAATACCTGATCTCACTGCTGCCCTGTTTCCAGTCTCCTACCCCTGTCCTCCACTTGGATAAAACCATTTGGATGAAGACAGAGGAGGGAAAGATCAGCTCCAGAACACAAAGTCTGTGAAGGGAAGGGTGTGGTGAAGTCCAAAGGGGCAAAGTGAAGACATTCTACCCTCTTGCCAACTTCCACACCCCAGAAATAAAGTCACTGCAGGGCCACATGTTGCTGTTGGGATTATGGCTTGTGAGACACATCTGTACGATTTTCTAGTCATCATTCCTATTCATTGTGACCAGATAGGTGACCATGAATATTAAATAAGATTTCTGACATTCTCCCTAATTGCATTTACTAAAGAATAGTGAATAAATGGCAATTAATATACTAAATCTTGCCCTTTATTTTACTCAAGCAGTCTTACCTATGTTGCGGTCTCACAAATCTGGACACTCATGAATGTTGCTAAGTCTTCAGATGACAGTTGATGCTGTTTAAAGAAAGAAAAAAAATTAATAGATGGTAGACATTATGCAGAGAAATAATGAGTCTCAATTTCCTTTTCATACTAGAAAAGGGAAAAATTCAAAAACTAGGAAATATGGAAGTAACTATGTTCTTTATTTTTTGGAGAATATTTGTAATTTATTTTGATTTATCTTTCTTTATACTTTATATTACAGTAACATATATTCCCACTTTCTTGTTCTGTTTGGTTTTTTTGGTGAACCATCTACTTGCATTTCTCAGTGATGTGTTGATAATAATAATACCAATGTTAAACATGAATATTGTATTTAATGATTTTTTTAAATGTTTATTTATATTTGAGAGAAAGAGACTGAATGCAAGTGGGGGAAGGACAGAGAGAAAGAAAGGGAGACAGAATCTGAAGCAGGCTCCAGGCTCTGAACTGTCAGCACAGAGCCCGACGCGGGGCTTGAACTCAATGAGCCATGAGATCTGACCTGAGCCGAAGTTGGACGCTCAACTGACTGAGCCACCCAGGTGCTCCTGTATTTAATGATTAACATGCATTCTTTAATTCTTATTATAATGCTAAAAATACACCAAATTATTATTAATATCATTTAAATGTAGAGCAAATTAAAGCTTGGGGATATACACTAATATCCAAGGTGGATTTTTCTTTTTTGTGTGGTAAAAAGCACATAACATGAAAATTAACTTCTTAACAAAATTTTAAGTGTGTAGTACAATGTTGTTAACTGTAAGTAAAATTTATAAGTACAAGTTCTTTTTTTATTAAAAAAATTTTTTTAATGTTTATTTTTGAGAGAGAGAAAGTGCAAGTGAGTAGGGGAGGGACAGAGAGAGAGGGAGACACAGAACCCGAAGCAGGCTCCAGGCTCCAAGCTGTCAGCACAGAGCCCGACGCGGGGCTCAAACTCACAAACCATGAGATCATGACCTGAGCTGAAGTCAGACACTTAACCAACTGAGACCCAGGTGCTCTATAAGTACAAGTTCTAAAGAGGATCTCTGGAACTTTTTCATCTTGTATGAGTGAAACTCTATGCTCATTGAACAGCAGCTCCCCATTTCCCCCTCTCCCAGACCCTGGCAACCACCATTTTCCTTTGTTTCAACATTTCCAAACTCATTTTCCTTAATTTTAATCTGCTTTCAAAATCATTCTTAAGGCTTGGAGACTCTAAAGTACATCCTAAAAATTTTTGAATACTGTTCTAGCATTTAATTGTGAACTGTTCTCTGCATTAATTGTATTACTGTTTTTATTTTATTTTAAACTCAGTAGAGTTAATATACAGTGTTTTATTAGTTTTAGGTATACAATATAGTGACCTGTGGTAACCATCAATTTGTTCTCTCTGGTTAAGAGTCTGTTACCTTTGGTAACCACCAATTTGTTCTCTATGGTTAAGTCTGTTTTTTGGTTTGTCTCTCTCATTTTTATTTGTATGTTTGTTGTGTTTCTGAAATTCCACATATGAGTGAAATAATATAGTATTTGTCTTTCTCTGGCTAATTTATTTCACTTAGCATTATACTCTCTAGTTCCATCCATTTGTTGCAAATGGCAAGATTTCATTCTTATTTATGGCCAAGTAATATTCCATTGTATATATATATATATATATATATATATATATATATATATACCACTTGTTCTTCATCCTTTCATCTATCACTGGGTACTTGGGCTGCTTCCATAGTTTGGCTATTGCAAATAATACTGCGATAAACATAGAGGTGCATATATCTTTTCAAATTAGTGTTTTGGTACGCTTTGGGTAAATATCCAGTAGTGGAATTACTGGATCATATGGTAGTTCTGTTTTTCTTTTTTGTTGTTGTTGTTTCAAATTTTTATTTAAATTCTAGTTAATTAACATATAGTATAATATTGGTTTCAGGAGTAGAATTTAGTAATTCATCACTTATATATAACACTCAGCTCTCATCATAACAAGTACCCGCCATTGTCCATTTAGTCCATCCCCCCCACCTCCCTCCATCAACCCTCAGTTTGTTATATAGTTAAGAGTTTCTTATGGTTTTGCTTCCTTCTCTCTCTCTCTTTTTCCCTTCCCAAATGTTCATCTGTTTTGTTTCTTAAAGTCCACATATGAGTGAAATCATACTGTATTTGTCTTTCTCTGACTGACTTATTTTGCATAGCATAATACAGTCTAGTTCTATCCACGACATTGTAGGTGGCAAGATTTCATCCTTTATGATGGCTGAGTAATATTCCATGGTGTATGCATACCATATCTTCTTTATCCATTCATCAGTCAATGAATATTTGGGCTCTTTCTGTAGTTTGGCTATTGTTGATAATGCTGCTCTAAACATTAGGGTGCCTATGCCCCTTCCAATATGTATTTTTATATCCTTTTGGTAAATACCTAGTAGTGCAATTGCTGGGTTGTAGGGTAGTTCATTTTTAAATTTTTGAGGAAACTCTGTACTGTTTTCCAGAGTGGCTGTACCAGTTTACGTTCCCACCATCAGTGTAAGAGGGTTTCCCCTTCTCCATATCCTCAGCAACATCTGTTGTTTCCGGTGTTGTTAATTTTAGCCATTCTGACAGGTGTGAAGTGGTATCTCATTGTGGTTTTAATTTGCATTTCCTTGAAGATAAGTGCTGTTGAGCATCTTTTCATGTGTCTGTCAGCCATATGTATGTCTTCTTTGGAGAAATGTCTGTTCATATCTTCTGCCCATTTTTAATTGGACTATTTGTTTTTTTGGGTATTGAGTTGTAGCAGTTCTTTATATATCTTGGATACTGACCCTTTTTTGGATATGCCATTTGCAAATATCTTCTCTTATTCCGTAGGTTGTCTTTTAGTTTTGTTGATTGTTTCCTTTGCTGTGCAGAAGCTTTTGTATTTTGATGTCCCAATAGGTTATTTTTGCTTTTATTTCCCTTGTCTCAGGAGACATAGCTAGACAAAGCAGTTACAGCTGATGTCAGAGAAATTACTGCCTGGGCTTTCTTTTAGGATTTTTATGGTTTCAGCCTCAAATTTAGGTCCTTAATCCATTTTGAATTTATTATTGTGTGTGGTGTAAGAAAGTGGTCCAGTTTCATTATTTTGCAAGTAGCTCTCCAGTTCTCCCAACACCAGTTGTTGAAGAGATTCTTTTTCCCATTGCATATTCTTGCCTCCTTTGTTGAAGATTAATTGAACATATAATTGTGGGTTTATTTCTGGGCTCCCTGTTCTGTTCTACTGGTCTATGTGTCTATTTTTGTGCCAGAACCATACTATTTTGATTCCTACAGATTTGCAGTGTAACTTGAAATCTGGTATTGTGATACATCCAGTTTTGCTTTTCTTATTCAAGGTTGCTTTAGCTATTCAGGATTTTTTGTAGTTCCATACAAATTTTGTGATTTTTTTTTGTTTTAGTTCTGTGAAAAATGCTGTTGGTATTTTAATAGGTAAATCTAAAGATTGCTTTAGGTAGTATGGACATTTTAATAATATTTGTTTTCCAATCTATGAGCATGGCATATCTTTCCACTTGTTTGTGTCATCTTCACTTTCTTTTATCATTGTTTTATAGTTTTCAGAGTACAGGTCTTTCACCTCCTTGGTCAAGTTTATTCCTGGGTATTTTATTTTATTTTTTTGGTGCAATTGCAAATGAGATTATTTTCTTAATATCTCTCTGCTGCTTCATTATTAGTGTAAAGAAATGCAATGGATTTCTGATATTTTGTATTATACAATCTTCATGAATTGTTTAACAGTTCTAGTAGTTTTGGTGGAGTATTTTGAGTTTTCTATATATAGTATCCTGTCATCTGTAAATAGTGGAAGTTTTACTTCTTCCTTACCAATTTGGATGTCTTTTATTTCTTTTTCTTGTCTGATTGCTATGGGCAGGACTCCCAGGACTAGGTTGAGTGAAGGTGGTTATAATGGAAAGCCCTGTCTTGTTCCTGACTGTAGAGGAAAATCTGTCTTTCCCCTTAACTGTGGGTTTTTCATAGATGGCCTTTATTTTGTTGAGGTATGTTCCCTCCAAATCTACTTTGTTGAAGGCTTTTATCATGAATGGATGTTGTACTTTGTCCAATGCTTTTTCTGCATCTATTGAAATGATCATATGATTTTTATTGTTTCTCTTGTTGATATGATATATCACATTGATTGATTTGTGACTATTGAACCACCCTTGTATCCCACTTGATTGTGGTGAATGATTTTTTTTAAATGTTTTTATTTATTTTTGAGACAGAGAGAGACAGAGCATGAGCAGGGGAGGGGCAGAGAGAGAGGGAGACACAGAATCCGAAGCAGGCTCCAGGCTCTGAGCTGTCAGCACAGAGCCTGATGCAGGGCTCGAACTCACAGACTGTGATATCATGACCTGAGCTGAAGTCAGACACTTAAGCGACTGAGCCACCCAGGCATCCCAGTGAATGATTTTTTTAATGTATTGTTGGATTTGTTTGTTACGCTTTTGTTGAACATTTTTGCATCTAGTTATATTACTGTTTTAATTATTTTTTAAAAAGTGAAATAGTTCAGACTTTCATAAAATATAGCAAACACCCATATATCTGTCACCTAGATTTATAAAGTGTTAGTGTTTTAACATACTTGGCTTTGAATTTTTTTTTTTTCATTAAGCAAAATAAGATTAGTTGCGATTGAAACCCTCAGTTCTCCTATTGTCTAATTCTCCTCCTTCCTTCTCTAGGAGTAAATACTCTTTTGAATTCAGTGCTTATGAGTTACATGTGTTGCAAAGTTTTAACCAGGGCCAGTTTTATGGCTACATAACCTGTGCAGTTGCCTGGGGTCTGTGTTTAGATGGGTCCTGTCCTTGGTTTATGGTTCTGCTGTTGCCCTTTTGAAATGTTAACAAAGGCAAGTGGCCTCTGTTTTATAAGATTTAAAAATTCTTTTGATGATGGGGTACAACACATGGACATGAAAGTGGATGAAAGGCAGAAATCTTTCTTACTGCAAATAAGAGAAAGCTACTGTGCAAGACAACAAAGAGAGTTGCTCCTGGGACAGGGTAACAGCAAGCTGGAGCTATTTAATGTAATAGTTTATGTAAGGCAGGCTTTGGGGTTAGCTATGTTTCCTGGGGTCCCTGTGAATTGGTCAATTTGAATAATTTTATATGCTCCTGGGAGAAAGGGCTGTCTCTAGTTGTCTGGTACCTGGCCCTAAAGTATTGGGTCTTGATAAGGGAGGCAGTTGGATATGTGCATAGTGGCCCCAGAGAGTGAGAGTCTGACAAGGCAAGTGGTTGGAGCTGGGATTTAGCAAACTGCTAGTGAAGGGAAATTGAGGTTTTTAAGCCATGACTTCAAAACTGGGTCAAGACAGCACTTATGAAATATTACAGTACAGCCCTACATTTTCATTTTTCACTAAGCTCTGCAAATTATGTAGCCAGTCCTGATTTTAACTATATATTTATCCATAAGCATTATATTGTACTCTTTTGCCTGCATTAAAATTTTCATGGACAGTTACATTGTTTGAAATTTGGGGGGCTATTATAAATAATGCTGCAACAAAATGCTTAAAGATATCCTTTTGGATACGTGTGAAATACAACTATGAAGGTAGTTGCTTGGCACAGAGTATGTACCTATTTAATATTTATAATATGATGTCTCCATAATCCTCACATTTATTTTAATCTTAGTTCTGCAGTTAAATACATTTAATGTGCTCTATCAGTCATTTTGCTGCAGTTTCCCAAATCTTCTCTCAGTTGGCTGGAATTCATTTCCTAGATATTTCCTCAAGAAGGGTTTATTAGAAAAATATTCCCTGAATTAAATGTGCAACACTGTTTTTCTGTAGCCTTTATTCAGGAAGATAGCTTGGCTGGCTATAAAATCCTTTGCTCACTTTTCTCCTTGAGGGTCTACTAGAGATTACTCTACTGTTTTTGGCTTTGAAGGATGCTGTGGAAAATCTGATCTGAGGCCATTTCTTTCCCTTATAAGTGTCTTAATCATTATGCCCGACAGATGGAATAATTTCTTTTAATATTTAAATTCCAATAATTTTACTAGGGTTTGTTTCAGTCCTGACTTTCCTGGGTCAGTTTTCTCTGGCACATGGTATGGTATTTCAATGTGTAAATTCTTATTTCAAGAAAGTTAAAATTTTGTTCTAACCTACTGTTCAAGTTATATTTATGGTAGAACTCATTTACCTGTTTTTTTTTCTCTTTTCTTGCAATTTCTCTCTTCTTTGATAACTTTTGCCTTATTTGTCTTATTTTGACTGCTTTTCTAACATGTATAATTGGTAGTAACCACTCCTTCCCCCACAATATTTATCCTTTTTTGTTTTCATTTCAGTTTGGTCCTCATGAATGCTTCTTTCCTTTTAATTATTCTCATGAGTTCTCACAATATTTAATTCATCTCATTCCTTTTTCTTGCCATTTCCTCTTGTTTTCTCATAATCTGTTCCCCAAGTTTCTGCATTTCTGCTTCCTGTGCTTACTTTTTAGAGAAAAATAACTTTAAAAAATTCATGGCAAAATACATGGTCACTATTTTCATCAGTTCTGTGGCAAGCTTTCCCCGGGAGGTGTTTTTGTCTGGTCAGTTTTGCTGACAGGACCATTTTTCTTGTAGTATTGTAGTATTGAAGGTGTATCAACTTTGTACTACTCTTTAGAGAATGAGTTGCATTTTCCTGGCTTAGCTATTTACAAGAACTCCCTTCAGGGAGATTGTTTGTCCTGTTGTGTTTTGAGATATTTTGGCCCCAGAATATTTCACTTTTCTTCTTGACTATCCTTTGTACCAACTCCCACGGAGCCCATCTTTGTCTCTTACCTGAGCTTCCCCACATGGCTCAGCTCTCAGAAACGATCCAAGTTTTGGGGACACCTGGGTGGCTCAGTCAGTTGAGCGTCTGACTTCAGCTCAGGTCATGATCTCACCGCTCAGGAGTTTGAGCCCTTGTCGGCCTCTGTGCTGACAGCTCAGAACCTGGAGCCTGCTTCAGATTCTTGTCTCCCTCTCTCTCTGCCCCTCTCCTGCTCACGTGCTCTCTCTCTCTCCTTCAAGATAAATAAACATTAAAAAAAGAAAAAAAAAGAAAAAGAAATGATCTAAGTTTCACTTCAAGGCAAACCCTTACTCCAGAAAGGCTTTTTTGTTTGTTTTTGTTTTTGTTTTTTTAAACAAGCATTTTCTTTTCTGATATCTCCTGCCATTAGGCTGACTGTATTTACTGCTTTGGTGCCTGGCAATTGCTATACTTCCTGACAAAAAATAAGAACTTTTCTTACATTTTTTGCCTGCTTTGTCTTTGATCACCTTTTTAAAGAGAATAAAAAGATACATTAGTTTTTTTTCTATAATGAATTATCAATGTTTGTTTTTAATTCATTGCTTTTTATTAATTTAATTAAAAATTTTTTATTTATCTTTTGAAAAGTTTCTTTCAACTCCCACCTTGGATGGAAGTACATGGATAATACCGTGTACTTAGTGTTGTCAAATTTGGCAAAGCTTCTGTCAAGTTTCTCTCCTAAATGAGAGATAAGTTTTGGAAGAATTTTCTACAGACTTGCTTCTGGCTCCTTACATTTAAATAGCTGCTTCTTATCCATAACCTGCACACTCCTGTTGTTGGGTACTGTAGAAAGTGTTGATACCATGACACAACCCTGGCCCTACAATTGTATGTTGTGATGCTCAGTGAGTTGGTACAATGTGCATGAGAATTCCCACAACCCATTCTTCTTCTGGAGGACTAATTTTACTGTTTCAGAATTAACTGTGAATCACACAAATAAATCCCGCTAATCCCAACCAAATATATCTCCAGTTCAACACCTCTTTGCTTTGCTGGATTGCCTGAGGCCACTCCCACACCACCCTACATTAGGGGAAATGGCAACGGAGGGAAGTCAAAGTAGAAATGTATGTTAAAATATCTTACTTTGGTAAGTTTTAAAAACATAACTGCCTGAACACAGTGTGAGGACCTTGGGGGTGAGGCACTGAAGTTTTCGTATTTACCTGGGGGGGTGAGGGAAGGGAGGGGTGTTTTCTTCTTGGTATGGTTGCCAACACCAGGATAAAATTTTGAGGCATAAGGTGGATGGGTCGGTCCTACTAGGCAGTGTGTGAAGGGGAGTGTTAAAGCTTTTTGGCACATGAATAACTCCCAGCCCTTGTTCGTAATGCCAGTGTACGTTTTATCTCTGCTTGTACTACTTATTTTCATTGAGAATAATTTGGCAGTCGTGGTTGGTGGAGGTGGTTTTGGGAGTGATGAATTTGGGGACTCATGGGTTTATCTGTAGTCACACTGCACCTTTTCTAGAACCCCTATGTCTTTTAAGTTCCACTAGGTTTTTTTTTTAATTAAAAAATGTTTATTTATTTAGTTTGAGAGAGAGAAGAGAGAAGGAGAGAGAGAATCCCAAACAGGCTCCACATTCAGCACAGAGCCTGACATGGGGCTTGATCCCAGAAACTGTGAGATCATGATCTGAGCCCAAATCAAGAGTCAGATGCTTAACCAACTGAGCCACCCAGGTGTCCCAAGTTCTACTAGGTTTTAAGCAGGTCTTGAGGGCAGATATTATTATTAATCAGTTTTTGCAGATATAGTAGGAACCAAATAATTATTTTTTGCTTTAATATTGGGTTATATATATTCTGAATTTTTATCAAGGAAATAAACATAATAAACTAATAAACTCACAGACATTCTCAAAATTACATCATTTGATAACATCTTATTTTACCAGTGAGAAGTATTTATCACTTATTATCTAATATTTATTGATATAATTCCTTTTCTTAAAAAAGTTTGTTAACATTTATTTGTTTTTGAGAGACAGAGACAGAGCACGTGAGGGGGAAGGGCAGAGAGAGAGGGACACAGAATCTGAAGCAGACTTCAGGCTCTGAGCTGTCAGCACAGACGGATGCAGGGCTCAAACCCACGAACTGTGAGATCATGAACTGAGCCAAAGTCGGACACTTAATGGACTGAGCCACCCAGGCGCCCCTTGATATAATTCCTTTTAAAATGTAAAAATGTGATATGAAATATTAAAATAAATTCTTTTCCCTTGCCAGTATATATATCTTCTGATGGAAAACATACAAGCTATCTTTTTATTAGAAGGACGCTTGATTTACATATGCTATTTTTTTTTTTACATATGCTGGTTTTTGGTTTTTTTTTTGTTTTTTGTTTTTTTTTGGAAGATAAACAGCACCTAGAATCTTAGTGCCCTTGGAGAGAGTTAAGATCATTCAGGATAGAGCCCATATGTGTATCAAAGAAACAGCTAACATATATTTTTATAATAATATGATTTGATGTAAGAAAATTCACCAGTCATTGGTACATACCTTCCTGGAAGTTATTTTTAAATTCCCACGGGCATTAAATATTTTGGCATAGATTTATAAACAAAGCCCAAAGTAATGGCATAAGAAGGTATCGTATATTTTGGCCTTAACAGTCAATAATCAAGGGTTTTTTGATTAATAGAGGTTCAGGGTTGGCTAGGCGGTATGAGGAGGAGAGATGTGTCTTTGTTCTCAAGAAGTGTATAGTCTAGCTTAGCATTTCTCAAGTGGGGTCACCCCCCACTGAGGGTTGTGAAATCAATTTGGCAGGTCAGCACCAGAATAAAAATAACAGAACAAAAAATACCAAGGTGCATTTTAGATAATAATAGCCAATGTCATTTTGTATGATATATGTACCTATGTAACATATTTTGCCAATTGACCTTGCTGTCAAAAAAGTTTAGAAAACATTGACTTCTCGGCGGAAAAATAATACAAATCCACCAGGAACAGCTAGCCACTCAGAATCGTGTCTTAGTTTGCTAGAGCTGCAGTAACAAAGGAGCACAAACCGAGTGGTTTGTTTATTTATTTATTTATTTATTTATTTTTATTTATTTTTGGGACAGAGAGAGACAGAGCATGAACGGGGGAGGGGCAGAGAGAGAGGGAGGCACAGAATCGGAAACAGGCTCCAGGCTCTGAGCCATCAGCCCAGAGCCTGACGCAGGGCTCGAACTCACGGACCGCGAGATCGTGACCTGGCTGAAGTCGGACGCTCAACCGACTGAGCCACCCAGGCGCCCCCCGAGTGGTTTAAACAAGAGCAATTTATTGTCTCGCAGTTCTGGAAGCCAGAAGACCAAGATCAAGGTGTTGGCGAGGCTGGTTCCTTCCGAGGGCTGTGAAGGAGAATTTGTTCCATGCCTCTCACCTAGATTTTGGTGGTGAGCTGGCAATCTGTGGTGTTCTTTGGCTGGTAGATACATCATTTCCATCTCTGCTTTCATCTTCACAAAGCATTCTCCCTGTGCTCAAGTTTGTCTCTGTGCCTGAATTTCCTTTTTTTTTTTTTTTTTAATAAGGACACCAGTCATATTGGATTAGGGCCCACCTTAATGACCTCTTTTTAACCTGATATTCTCTGCAAACACATTATCTTCAAATAAGGTCATATTTGGAGGTATTTAGGGTGAGGGCTTCAATGTGTCTTTTTTGTGGGGGACACAATTCAAACCAAAATGATCATAATCGTCACCATTTAAAATATGTAGGTGCTAGTCCTTGTACTAAGTGCCTAAGTACTAGTCTTTACAACCACTCTGAGAAACAAATTTTTTATGTCAATTTTATAGAATAAAGAGGTTCAGAGAGATTCACTATTACAATTTGTATCTGTTTTACTTCAAATCCTATGTTCTTTCCACTCTGCTGGTTGATTCCTGGGAGGCCAGAGCTGGCAGGGATGTTAGAGGCCATCTGGTACAATCCCCTTTTCAAGTGTTGTGAGCCAAAAGATAAAAATGGTACTATTTGTAAAAATCTGGTGTGTTTTCTACATCCCAGAGAAGCAACGAGATTCACCTATGGATTTGGGAAGTTCTGGGATGGTTCACAAATATTCTTTCTTCCCCAACATCCTCCCAAAGGTGGGGAAATTTGGGAGCATATGGGTTACGTGTAGAGGATGAAACTGAAAGTACATAGATGCTCAATCTCTTGCCTATGGTCCCTAGCTTATATAAGATAGTATTTACATGACTTGGTATGAACTCCAAGAGCAATATTTTTGTGTATGAGTGATAGAAAGAGTGAGAAGAAGGAGGATGAGGAAGAGGAAAAGGAGGAGGAAAATGAAGAGGAGGAGGAGGGAAAGGAGAAAGAGAATGAATCCAGGCTGCCTGTTTGCAAGCTTCTACCAAAAGACAACTTAGCCCAACAACCTACGCATATGTTTGTCTCTTTTGCATAACTAAGTATGAAATATATTTTTATTGTTAAACTTTTATTACTTTACAAATATCTTTTTCCTTGATTAGTATGATGAGCAGTCTTGGAAGTTTTTTTGCATAAAACATAACTGGAATCTGAGAAAATTTGCTAGTATATGATACATTATTTTGATCATAAATCCCTATTTCCCACTGCCAATTAATAAGAAAAATGAAGAGTGATGATCTGATGGCCAACCAGTGTGATTGCAGGAAGGGGCTGGATTGTACAGTCAGACCTAGCTTTGCATGTATTAGCAGTTCGAACTTGGGTAAAGTCTACTTAACTTCCCTGGATTTTTGTTTTATTGACTGAGACGTTTGGGATTATCATAATACAATCTTCTGAGAGAGATATGGATTAGATTAAATAAGATAACATACATAAAAGTGGCTAACATAGTGCCCAGAGCAAGGCTGACTTACTTAATATGTACGTTTCTTTACCAACTTGGTGGTTGGCTTTACCAACAAGTAGACCTGTCTACTTTTCAGTGACTAGTGCTCATTCATTCATTTAACAAATTTTGCCGAGCTCCTATTTTAGGCAGGGCACTACTTTTGGTCCTACAGTGGTAGCAGAGACAGGCAAGGTCTCAGTTCTCTTATAATGTACATTCTAGCAGGGAAGACAGACAATAAGCAACTCGATATATAAACAATAAAAAACTATCAGATAGTCATGAGGAATCTGTAGGAAATTAAGGAGATGTGATAAAAGTTTTTGGGGTTTTCTTCATTTTAGGTTGGTCAGAGAAGGCATCCTTAAGGGAGAAACCTTGAAGCAAAGATTTGAGTGACAAAAAGGAGCTGCTGCTGTGCAGACCTGGGGTATGAGCCATCTAGGCAGAGGAAGGAATTAACAAAGACACGAGGATGGGAATGATCTGAGATGATTAGTGTGAAGAGAAGACAATGAGTGGTTGAGGAACAGAAGGAAGGCCAGCGGGGCTGGAGCATCACAGGAGAGGAGAGTGATGTGGTGGTGAAGGTGTGGATTCAGGACATGTGTGTAGAGTAACTAGGTGGAGGGAAAAAGAAAACCAAGGATGGCTCCTAGGTGTTGTATTTGAGGAAACACAGAGAAGCTGGTGCCATTTGCTGAGATGAGGGAAATCCAGGGGAGAAAAGGTTTCGAGGAATTGCCAAGCATTGTACAATAGTTGGGATCCTTACTGAACATTCAAGTAGAACTCTTAGTAGGAGACCCATATTTCACGGGAGAGGATGTAGATTTGGGACTTAACATGTAGATGGTCTTAAAGTCTGTGGTAGTGACCTAAGAGACAATCTCTTATCCCAGGATGATCTCTTCTCCTCTCAAAGCTGTGGCCAGGTAGCCAGCCTCCTTTGAGACCTCCCTCTCCCTGCCACATCCCACCGCATTGTTACATCAGGACTCTGAGCCAATGATGACGTTAACTTCTGAAGTGGGAAGATTTTGTGTGGTCCAGATGCTGTCTCGTTTTCCTAACAGAATCTCCATTTTTGTTTTTTTTGCCTTAGATTCATGTGACATTTACATTGAAATATTCGATTAATCACTTTGTAGGTGTACGCAAATGGGCAATATGTTATTTATCTTTCACAACAGAATAATAAAAAGAAAATTCATCCCTTCATCAAGAATTATGGTTAGTGCTCAGTTATCAATATTGACCTCACTGCAGAACTAAATTTAATTATCTGGGCACATATTTACCTTTGATTTGCATACGGCACTCCAAGTGATGCCAAGAGCAATGTTATGCGTCAATTTAAGACAAATTAGAGTCATAAAATCTAACCTGCTGTTACAATTTTTGTATTTATGATTTAGGCTCCATTTCACATGTTTTATGTCTAGTTTTATAGCAACACACTCATCACTAGCACCTCTGGGCACAAGTACAAAGCACCACTTACAAAAACAACAGATTGGCAAAAATCAGGCTTCCAGGCTAACCCCCCTCACCCTTTCTCAAGCACAAGCTCTAGTCAATAGATGAATCGTCTTCTGTGAGCCCTGAAGGCCTACATTCTTGGACTTTTAATGAACCAAGGCAGAAAGGAAATGTTTGATTCTGGGACCTTGTACTCCTGAACCTCTTTGTGTTCCAAGTTAAGGTCCCTTTGAAATTTGTTTAATCTTAATAATCAATTTAAGTTGTATGAAAAGAAGGGTCAATTTGCCACCCTGTGGTAAATATGAGTAACTGAAAGTTAAATAGCACTTGTGTATCGGATGCTATTCTGGACTAAGCCCTTTTATATATTAATTCATTTAATTTTCATGGTATCACTGTAAAATGGGTCATATTATCAGCCTTATTTTATAGATAACGGAACTGAGGTACAGAGATCTCACAGCAAGTGAGTTGTTGCAGGTTGTGTGTTCCAGGAAGTGGACTGTGGCATGGAGATTTGCACGTAGGAGGTTTGTCAGGGACTGCTCTCACGATCAACACTCAGGAGGCAGAGAAGGAAGCAGGATTGGTCAGAAGGAGAAGTTCAGTATGGTATCTTGACAAAGGCTTCAGCCAACCCTATAAGAAGTTCTGGTTTAAGGATGTCTCTACATATTTTCCCAGAATTGGGATGTGAGCAATGGCCTTTCTGTTACACAAGATGTGCGTGGATTATGATGAGGGGTGAGGCAGCTGTCTTCAGTAGAGGACAGTTCCTGGAGACTTGTCTGCTGGCACCACTCCCAACAGCTGGGGGAATAAATTCCTTACTTCTGAAGAGGGATCTGGGTGGCTTGTCACAGAATCCACTATGCAAGTGGAGCTGGGACTCAACGCTGGGATATCTGGCTTGAGAGTTCAGGTTCTTAACCAACATACTGCATTGTAGTATGTAAATAATAATAAGCAGTGTTAATATGCTTGGTTGGGTGGTTGGAAATCAAAGGAGATTAAACACGGAATCAAACTGACTGATTCTTATGTAGTCTATTTTTCACTTAGAAAACTTCTAAGACAGTAAGCTCAACTATTGAGCATTGGTTTAGTTCCTTTTGGATGTATGCAGCAGAAATGGACTCAAGCTAGCTTAAAAATCAACAACAACAACAAAGGAGAGATAATGGGATATCTCATGCAGTCAAAAAATCGGAACAGCACAGGTCTTGGGAAGAACAGGAACGCAGCGGGAACCAGGGTTTGAAGGCTGTCATATTCCTGCCTCTGCTTCTCATTCCATGTGGGTTCATCTCATATAATGGAGAAAATGAAATATCAGAACAACCAGGGAGAGACTATTAGCAAGGTTTTTTTTTATCGTCCCAAGTCCTGGAGAAGGGACCATTGGCTCAGCTTGCCTAGGCAGCTACTTCTGGAGCCAGTTGTGGGGCGACCTTGTAAGATAGCAGGTCTGGATTTTATTGTGCTGATGGGGGAGAGAGACAGTTCCTAAAAGAGGGGCACTGAGTGGATAACCCCAATGCCATAGGGATGTTCAGCATAATGTATATGAAACACTACTTTTAAATAACTCCAAGGAAGCCTAGAGACCTATGCTGGACCAGCTCCCCTGTGGAGATCGCGAGTAAGGCAAAAGATCAAACTTTTCTCTGTATGTGCTTTGCACTCATCTGTGATTTGCTGCGTGGCTGCCCAATGACTGGCTCTCTTTACATATTAAAGGACTATTATGCAGAAGGCTGTGATCCTCCTTCTCTGTCTTCTCCAGTGACAGACAGTAAGAAATAAGTGTCTACTGAAGCCCTTGAGATTTATTGCAGTCAGAAGCTAGCACTATAGATGAGTGTTGTTAAAGTATCATGAGGGGTCACAAAGAGTCTTTGCAATCTCCATACCATGGACTGGCATTCTTGTTTATTTTTAGAAATGTTTAGCAAGGTGGTAGGATAAGAGTTTCTCCAAGACGGTTGGTCACTTAACTGATGCTGTGATAAGGAAAAGAACACTTTTTGACTTCTTAGTATCTGCTAGAAGTTTTATACACCAATGAAATAATTTTTGTTTACATCTGACCAGTTTTATACAACTCAGAATATAAATGATTAAGCTTTAACCCAAAGTTCAGTACCAATTTTTGAATTTCAGCCACCTTTCTCAGCTTCTCCATCTCTTTGTGGAATTTGGCCCAAACATCATGAATGCTGTGTGGTTGGAGATATCCCTGATGTGTTCAAACTGAAGTTCTCCAGGTCCCATTTAGTGCTTTGGTTTTCCCTGGGGTTGAGTTAACTCCTCCTGGTGAAATCTGAACATTTATGTAACTGCTGTTTTTAAGTGCTTTGGAAACATTTCCCATTTCCCACTGTCTGCTGAGTCTTGTTGCACAAACTCTGTGCTAGGGGGCTGCATGGCTGGTGAAATGGCCTGACCTTTAGCATAAACTAAAGTAAACGTCTTGAGCTCTCATACGTTCTTCATTGTTGTTTATTTATTTGGTCTCTAGTTCTAGTCCCTCCCACTAGTGCATTTCAGCTTTTCCCATAAAGTGCCTCTATCCATCCAACTTCTGATGTGCTCACCTTCTCTTCGTCCTCTGCCTGTAAGTCACTACTCTTCTACAAGACACCTGTGGGCCAATTTGATTCAGTAAAGAACTTTCCCTTTTCCTGAATGTTACAACAGAGGAAACAGGTTCAGAAAAAGTAAGCAAATTCCTTACTCTTATATAGCTAGGGAGTGACAGAGCAAGCATATGATCCCAAATATGTCAGTCCAAACATTTTTCACTGTAAAAACAACATATTCTGAAAATTTTTGAGAAATAGCTACAATGTTCCCCAAAACATACATTTTAAAAACATCTGCATACTTTATAAAAAGAATGGAAAAATCATCTATTTGTCCTGTCAGCAGAAACAAGGATGGTAACCATCTTGATTTATTTTCAACTTCTCCCTTTTCTTGGCATGGGTTTTCATTTGTTTCACAGAATCACATCATGGCTTTTCCTGTTTGCCCAGATGAGGGAGAGATTAGCTGTGGATTGTTACCCCTGACAGCTTTGTCTGGTCAGTCTGGCATCCCCTTGTTTTCTGAAACTTACAGCAATTGCAGAAAACTGACAGCCTAGAGGACTGAGTACATTCTCTACAGGTTTATCACAAGTGTGTATCACAGTGGTTGTCAAATGTTTTGTGCATCATCATTACCTGTGAGGCTTTAAAAACGTGTATGCTCTAGGGGCACCTGGGTGGCTCAGTCGGTTAGGCATCCGACTTCGGCTCAGGTCATGATCTCTCAGTTTGTGAGTTCCAGCCCCGCATCGGGCTCTGTGCTGACAGCTCAGAGCCTGGACCCTGCTTTGGGTTTTGTGTCTCCCTCTCTCTGCTCCTCCCCCACTCACGCTCTCTCTCTCTCTCAAAAATAAATAAAGCTTAAAAAATGTATATGCTGTAGCATAAGCTTGAACCTACTGAATCAGAGTTCTGGGGGTCATACCAGACCATAGATATTTTACAATAGCTTTCTTGGTGATTCCCAAAAGTATCTGATATCTTTTAGAACAATTAGTATATTTTAACAGCTGCTTCCCCCCACCCCCTACATGAGAGACACTTGGCAAGATGTTGGCCATTTGAAGTTGGTTAATTGTGATGTTAGGACGCTGTTGGCCAGGCATGCATATGTTGTCATAGGCAGAGATACGGCTTCTCTCGTCTTCTCTCTGTTCCCAGTTCTCTGTGCACTCTCATATTTTAATAAGATGTCAGATGTTTCCTTTAGCAAAAGCCCCTTTCTGTGGAAGGGTCTGTTTTGTAGAACCTGGGCATCAAGAGGAGTGTCAAAAGAGAAAACAGAAATAGCTGCTGTATTTCTAGAAACCAGTAATTATTTTTCTGGTCCTTCAGCGTGTGTGCAGGAATTAACAGCTCAATCCTGGTGATATGGCAGAATTCATACAAAATGAAGGTGCAGCAACAAAAGAAAACCAGGATACAGCCACATAACTGAGCTTTAAGGTACGTGGGTATATGTGCCTTTGCATGTATTTTTTAAAGATTCCTGGGGAGACAGATGCATAAAAAAATCTCCATTTGAGAATGACTGAGGCAGGTATTTGTGCCTGTTGGAGAGTAAGAGGAAGCAAGACAACACAGAGCCTTGACACTTAAGGTTAGAATTTGAGCATATTTTAAGAGCACTGGGGAAAATGGAAAGGATTTAGCAATGCAATGATAAGAAATATCTTTTCATCTTCTCTGAAGAAAATGTGTTGGAGAATGACCTAAGCTTCAGGAAGAGGCCAATAGGGAGGCTAATGCAGTGCTTGGGCTAGGATGGAGGCAGTTGAGATGGAGGTAAATGGAGAGAGCAGGGAAACATTTAACAAATGAGATATATAAGACTTACTGATTCATTCAATGTTGGGGTTGAAGAAGAGAAGGGAGGATGGAGTTAGGATGTCACATAGGTTTCTGGCTTGAGAGACTGGAAGGTTATTTTATAATTTAGGAAACCTGAGAGGAAAAGTTGGGGGGAAGCACTCCATCAGTTTGGAACATGTTGAGTTTGAGAAATCTGTGGGATAAGTAGGCAGAGGCCAAGTAGGCACTGGGAGACACGGGACTGATGCTCTGGAGAGAGGTTGGGGTAAAGATGGAGATTTTGGGAGAGGAGGGCTTGTGACAGAGCCCTGACAATTAACATTTAAGTTGAAGGTAGAAGAAGAGAGCATTCTAAGGCAAAAATATCAGAGGTAGCAAGAAAATTAGGGACTTGTGTTGAGTGAAGGGAAGAGAATTTTCAAAACAGAGAGAGTAGGCACTCTTGTCATTGGGAAGAAGAGTTCCTGTAGTGAGCAGAACTCTGATAGAGTTGTGAGTTGAGGAGTAAATGGGAGGAAGGGAAGGGGAAGGAGGAGAAGGGAGAGGAGGAAGAGGGAGAGAGGGAAGGGAGGAAGAAGAGGAAGGAAAGAGGGAAGGGAGGAAGAAAAGGAGGGAGGGAAGGAAGAGGAGGGAGAGGAAAAGGAGGGAGAGAGGAAGGGGAGGAGGAGGAGAAACTAATAAAAGGAGATTTGGATGGGCCTTTCTGGATCTCAGTTTCTTCCTGGTCATCAAAGGATGGAAGAAATGATTATCTAAGATTTCTAATCACTGCAACACTCTGTGATTAGATGTTTTTTAGGCCACATTTGAGCAGGTATGAAATGATAGTGCTCTTTCAGGTCAGTGTGTATATCTTGATAGAAGAAAAATTATGTCATCCCCAATCCAAGATTCATAATCTTATGTAAATTGGATGCTGCAATTTTTGTGGTAAAGCTGAAGGTCTTGTGATTTACACGCTGAATTTTACATGTTGTTTCTCTCCATGCATCATATTAAACTTCAGCATAACCCTCTTACATTTCTTTCCTGAAATCACAAAAATCTCATTAGTGGAAAAAATCAAATCAGATATGCCTGGAGTCTTCTTTGCCTTTTCTGGAAGTGAATCCAGAGTGGAGCTATAAAATCACTTTTGGATACACTCCCAGTAGAAACCATTTGAATTAACTTCTTAGAGGTAATTGTATCCCAGTTTCAGTCTGGATTTGCTTAACTAGGGAACTCAGTGCTTCCAAAATGACTAACTCCAGATCATTTATTACTTTTTCTTCTTCTGGATAGTCAGACATCATTTATTTAAAAATTGTCTTGGGGGCGCCTGGGTGGTGCAGTCGGTTAAGCGTCCGACTTCAGCCAGGTCACGATCTCGCGGTCCGTGAGTTCGAGCCCCGCGTCAGGCTCTGGGCTGATGGCTCAGAGCCTGGAGCCTGTTTATGATTCTGTGTCTCCCTCTCTCTCTGCCCCTCCCCCGTTCATGCTCTGTCTCTCTCTGTCCCAAAAATAAATAAACGTTGAAAGAAAAAAATTAAAAAAAAAAAATAAAAATTGTCTTGGTAATATCCCATTTTAACATTGCGCTTTTTTGTTTGTTTTTGTTCATATGATATTGGAACAAACATCTCTAGGCCTTTCTGTGTGGTCTATGTTCTCTAGCTTCCTAGTTAATCTGAGAACTGACTGGCAAAAATTTGTGATTTATGTGCAGTGGTTTTAGGGAAACAATGAAATGTTAAAATATCATCTTCTTTGTGATTGACCTTGTGTATGAGAATGGAGAGAGCCACTGTAGACATACCAGAGGTTCCTTGAGGAGGCAAATAAATCTTAAACAGGTAGTAGGATGGTGTCATCCAGACTGTTGGCTTAGAGGATGTAGACATTGGCATCTAACAGTTATTTTAATGGAGGAAATTTCTAAAGCTTGTTAACACGAAGGTCTGATATGTCCACCTTTACAAAACCCCTAAGGCCTACAGTTTTCTAATATTTTTCACTGAAAAGATGTAAGAACAGAATAATAAAAGTTGATTTTTGTCATCGACGTTTGTTTTTTTTTTAATTTTTTTAATGTTTATTTATTTTTGAGACAGAGAGACAGAGCATGAACAGGGGAGGGTCAGAGAGAGAGGGAGACACAGAATCCAAAGCAGACTCCAGGCTCTGAGCTGTCAGCGCAGAGCCCGACACAGGGCTTGAACTCACGGACCGCGAGATCATGACCTGAGCCGAAGTTGGACGCTTAACCGACTGAGCCACCCAGGCGCCCCTGTCATTGACATTTGTAACAAGAGGCTCCGTTGGGGTCATTTCTTGAACTTGAATGGAAGGAGCAGGGGTAATAGGAAGAGTCACTTGTCTGGTGAACCTACAGGGCAGCTCTTGGGATGTGGGGCTGATACATCAGTGTCAGGTACTACTCTAGGAGTCTCCATTCATTAACAGCCTCTCCAGTGGGACAATAAACACCCAGGTAGAACTATTTTCTGGTTCATCATCTGCAGTGGAGTAAAATAAAACTGAGAAGATTTGAAACTCCCCAAATCTGCCAGAGAAAACAAGCTTCCAGTTTGGAAGAAGACTTTCACCTTGGGCCTGATGTATATAATAGGCTCCTGGAATTGTGGATTCAGAATTTGGGTGTCTATACAAAATTGAAATAGAAGTTGCCTGCAGCAAAGTCTGGAAGTAGGTTCTGAATTATGATTTTCTTGAAAACAAACAACAAAAAAACAAACACAACAAGAACAAGAACAACAATAACAACAACAGAAGTATTATTGATATGTGCTCCCAAAATATGTGGCCATGATTCACTGGGGGAGTTTTGCCTTTTGTAACCTAGAATGTGGTGTTCCTCTGCAGGTAACTTCTGTAAGAAAAAAAATCCAGGTGTGAGGGGGGCACTCTAGCCCTAGCGTGGAATCATCTGGACCTGAGATTCAGTCAGCTTGTGCAGGCCAGGTCGGAGTGGGGCTCACCAACATGCTTCATAGATGCAGGAAGAGGCTAATCCAGGGAGGGTGCACTTGGGGAGCCCCAGGCTCCACTACTGGGGCTGTGGTCATGGTTAACAGGAGCTGGGGCTCTCTGGAATAAATGAGGAGTGATCCCACATGACCTTTGTCTACTCTCATGCTTCGAAGGTTCCTTGGAGCGGCAGTGTACAAATAAAACACTTTGAGTTAAAGACAAAAAATACTTCCCTGCCCTTCCATCATTCCATCTTCCCATCCTTCATTCCCTCACCTACCTCACTGTGGCTTCACCTACCTCTCTGCCAGTCGAGGGTAGAGACTAAACTCTGATGTCTTTTCCTTTGGAAATATTTCCCTGAAAACTTCCACTTCTGTTTCCTCTCCCTGCCCAGCCCTGTCCTATAATCTGGGTTAAGTAGCTTTAATTTTTTTTTTAATGTTTATTTATTTGGAGAGAGAGAAAGAGTGGGCAGGGAAGGGACAGAGAGAGAGAGAGAGAGAGAGAGAGAGAGAGAGAGAGAGAGAATTCTAAGCAGGCTCCATGCTGTGAGCACAGAGTGGGACATAGGGCTTGATTATATGAAGGGTGAGATCATGACCTGAGCCAAAATCAAGAGTCAGATGTTTAAGCAACTGATCCACTTAGGTGCCCCATGGTAGCTTTAATTTTTAAATACTTATCACACTTTGTGGTGATTGTTGAATTATGTGGCTGCCCTCACTATCATTTGATTCCTTGAAGAAAAGTATAGTCTATCTGTGTAGCCCCAACACCTACCACAGTGCCTACATCCAGTGGAGGGTCAGTCTTAGGAGGAATGAACAAAAGAAGCAGATTTGGGCAAGCTGCATTTTATACACATTTGGTATTAGTATGACGTGTCCCTTTTCGACTTCAAAAGAGGCAATGGAGGTGGCCTTTGATTGACACTCTAAAAATGTAGTATATTGATTTATGTCAGCTCTTACCCTCTCACGTTATGGTGGCTTGAAAAACACCATGGTCCTTGAGTCCGCACGTTTTCGAGATTCCTAATAAGCACTTCGGTATTTAAACATCCTTATAAACCTCCCAATTCTGCAGGAGACATGGCTGCTAAAACTTTTAAATACACATCTATGATCTGTGTGGGATTAGGATGGGGGCAGGGGTGTAGATTAAGACTGAGAAAAAAAATCACAGGTTGAGGGTGAGGTAGACTGGCAGGAGGTAGGAGGTACTGGGGCCGGAAGTCACCTCCTGTGAAAACTGAGGCATTGAAATAGGAAATACAACTTTCTTCTCTTACAACTTTCCCTGGTACTGACCCTGACAAATTTATCCAAAGAGGAAAAGGCAAACTGTCCTAAGGGGGCAATTTAAAGTCTTTGCCAGATAAACAGTTTGCTAAGTGGGTTTGCCAGAGCAAATCCTGCTTTCTGATATTTGCACTGGATTAGTAATCACTGCATGGCTTTGTGAAGATCTGGTTAAATAGATGAAGTGAATTCAGATGGAGGAAATGTGTTTCATTTTGTCCTGGAGAAGAATTTAGATTCTCTCTGCCTGACCATGCCACGTGCATGCCATTAGTAATAGTGATATTATGGTAATGTTATAATTACGGTAATAATCAGCAAATATTTTATGATCGTGGCCAAGAAGCAACATACATTATAAACTCGTGAATCTAAAAATGTTATAGCCCAGTGATAGTGTGTATTTATAACTCATTTGTATTATTGCTGAAGATGAAAAATTCCTATTTCACAAATAAGTTGCTATTTAACAAAGAAGTAATTGTGAATAATGCCAATAAGGTTGTTTTTTTGTTTTTTGTTTAAAATTAACTTTCAAATCAACTGAGAAAAACAGAACCTCAACTGTAAAGGTCTGCAGTGCTTTAGATATGTGGCCACTTGGAGGAGCTGTTGAAAGCTGGTTCACCTTCAATAGTCAAGTTCCTAGAGATAATTGCACGTTGGTCTTGAAATTAACAATACAGAGTTAAGTCAGTCATGGCTAAAAGGAAAAGGCATTGAACATAAAAATATAGAAGAGTTTACTTACAAAAAATACTACATATTTGTATGTGAAGTCTTGAGATAACACTTATTTTTATTGTTTTTTTGTTTATTTTTGAGAGACAAAGAGACAGAGTGCAAGTGGGGGAGGGGCAGAGAGAGAGAGGGAGACACAGAATCCGAAGCATGCTCCAGGCTCCAAGTGGTCAGCATAGAACCCAGCGTGGGGCTCGAACCCACAGACTGTGAGATCATGACCTGAGCCGAAGTCTGATGCTTAACTGACTGAACCACCCAGGCGCCCACCACTTGTTATTTTTAAAAGTCTTCCTATTCTAGGCAGATATTTATAATCAGTTTAATTCCTAATTTCAATCATCAGTTTTTTGTCTTCTTTCCATGTCTTACTTCCTCCTCCCTTTATTTCTTCTCTCCTATTTATGTATCTGAATCCTCTGCTGGGAATTTAGAGTAAATAGATATTTAAGGTCAGGAATCTAATCTAATAAGACAAGTTATTTGTAAAATAACAGCATTGTAAGCAGAACAAAATTAAGTTTCTATTTAGCGGTAGGCCAAGAAATTGGAGGGTAATGGACAGGAATTTGAGCAGTTTATTTTACATGAAATAAATGGCAAAGTTAAAAATGCAATGCAATTTGTTTTCATAAATTCTATATATGTGTTTGTTTGCAGATTTGCTATAGTGGAAAAGAATAGCATCTTTGGCATCAGCCAGATCTGGGCTTGATTCCTGGCTCTGCTACTTACTAGCTGTGTGACCTTGGTTAAATTAATTAACCTGTCTGAGCATCCAATTGCTATCTCTAACACTGTTTACTTTGCAGGTGGTTATGAGGATTCAGTGAGCTGACACTTCCGAGGAACTCTGGGTGTAGTAGGGATAGATATAAGGAACTTTGTGCGTCAGTGGTAATATAAATGAGATTTCTTCTTGCTCTTATGCTTATTCGAGGCAGGTGGACTTTCATTAAAAAAAGCATTACAGAAATTTAGGCCCAAAATGAATTTTGGGAGACACTATAATACTGCAGTTGAGAGAAAGTAGCTTTGGAGGAAGACCAAGCTGGGCTTTGTCACTTGCTAGCAGGGTGTCCTTGTGTACAGTTACATTCTCTCTGAGCCTCAGGAGAGGTTAGGGGTTTAACTGCCTTTGCTGGAGTGTGATGGGTGTGATGGGTGTGTGCTGGAGGCGGGGTGGGGTTTCAAGTTGGTTCCAGTCTGTCCTACCTTGTTTGTTCGAATTGTGCTGAGCAAATTCTCAGGGCTTCAATGGGCATTGTTTTCAAGGGATCATCAACAAAGGACCTGCAGTCCTCTGTTAGGGAAGGTGGATAGCTGTTACACTTACAAATGGATTCTTCTCTTCTCCCTAAGACCCCTCCTGGCTTCACCACTGTCCTCCTTGGTAGTTTGTCCCCTCCACTGCTCTTCCCCCTTGTAATTCAAGTAACCCTCATCTACTTTAATTTGTTATTTCATTCCAGTCACTTGTTAATGGCATAAACTCTAGGCCCTCTTAACTTCAGGTCTTATCACTTTGGATTCCCAAATTGTTCTTTCTTCAGGCATGCTGCCTCTTAAAAATAAAATGCTTTCTTATTAAGACTACAGTCTCTGGGCACTGGGGTGGCTCAGTTGGTTAAGCATCGACTCTTGGTTTTGGTTCAGGTCATGATCCCAGGGTCGTGGGATGGAGCTCCTTGTTGGGCTCTGCACTGGAGATTCTCTCTCTCTCTCTCTCTTTTCCCCCCTCCCTCCATCTGCCCTTCTCCCCTTCTCATGCTCTCTGTCTCTAAAATAAAAAATAAATAAAAATAAAAATAAAAAATGACTCTAGTCTCTTCTGTGGATTTTAAAATTGATTTAGAAGCTAGGGGTGCCTAGTGGCTCATTTGGTTGGGCATCGAACTATTGATTTAGGCTCAGGTCATGATCTCACAATTCGTGAATCAAGCCTACTTCAGATTCTCTGTTTCCCTCCCTCTCTCTGCCCCTCTCCCCTATTCACGCACGCTCTGTCTCTCAAAATAAATAAATAAAAGCTTAAAAAAAGAGTACCTGAACAAGAAATACTGATTCCTAATTTCTAACCCCCCTTGTGAGGACAAACATGTCTTATTGTCTTAATCTAAGTTTTTTATTATATGTTATTGTGGCTACAGAATGAATGGTATTGTCATAGAATTAAGACAAGCACATCACATTTTTTCCCCCCTTGGCAAAATAATTGCAAAAATCATGCCCTTCAGGTTAGGTGACCACGTGCTATTGTTTTGCTTCCAACATTCTCAGCCTTTTGGTAAACTTCTAGGGAGGAGCAGTAATCTCATGGCTAACATATAAAGTCTTTATTTGCCTTCTACCATGATTAGTACTAAATGGTGCCGTATAGTCTTTCAATACTTCTAGTCGAAATGAGATATTATAAATGAATTAAAATTAAATATACCATACTCTAGTCCAGGAGGTGGCAGACCAGCCCACGATGCAAATCTGGCCTGTGGCCTGTTTTTAAGGCTGAGAACAGAGAATGTTTTTCATGTTTAAAGGGTTGCAAACAAAGCAAAACAAAACAAAGAAGAATATGTGACACATGGCCCACAAAACCTAAAGTATTTATCAACTGGTCTTTCACTGAAAGAGATTGCTGACCCATGGTGTAGAGCAAAACAAAACAATCTTTTCTGGCATCCTACCTATCCTTACAAACAAGTTGTTTAAACAACGACATATGTTTTAAGCCACAAATCAAGTTGCTAAACGTCCCTTCTCATTTACAAATTGATGATGATAAATATCTCCTAATGAAATGATAGGCATCATTGTGTTTGTTGCATGATATATACTGAAAATAAAGGTGCTCTTTATTTCACTTTCAACTCTATATCTCTGCAAGTTTGCAGAGGGCCTGACACCTAATAATTGTGAAAGAGGGAAAAAAATCAGAAAATGATTTTCCTGGGAAGAAGGTTATCAATAAGAAGTGGGTCTTAATTTACTATTATGTAGAAAAGGCTTGAAATCTGAAGGCTTTTAAGTATTTTCATAGTAACCCAAAGGGGGAAGGCCATGTGGTTTAGCTTGGGCTTCAAAAGCTTCCTTTCAAAGTTGAGGGGAAAAGATCTGTATCTCAGCAGGCTCATGGTTATTCTTTAATGGAACGAACCTTATTTTAGAGAGAGAGAGAGCTGTACTTTTAATCACTTATTTTTTAGACTTGGTATTACATTTATATTATTAAACTACATCTTATGGAATTTTTGAACATATATAAAAATAGAATAGCGTAGTCAAACTAGTTTCAACAATGATTAACATATGCCCAATGGTGTTTCACCTGTAACCCCTTCCATTCCTCACCACCACCCTCACATAGATTATTTCAGAGCAGTTCCTAGAGATTATATCATATGATCTGTACTTTTTTTCAGCATATATGATTAATTATTTCTCTAAAAGACACTTGTCAAAAAAATAATCTCAAAACCATTACTCTACTAAAGACATTGACAATAAATCCTTAATATCAATAAGTGTTGAGTAATTCCAATTTTTCTTTTTTCTTTTTTTAAACCAGGACCTATACATGAGCTACACAAAGCTTCTAGTTGATAAGTACCTTAAATCTCTTTTAATATATAAATTTACTCTTTTATTTTTATCCCTTAAAATGTATGTACTAGTAGGTGATTCTGCTAATATTTTCATGTGATATGTTTGTATCCTGAGGGATATTGATCTATAGTTTTCTTTTTCTATAATATTTCTGCCTGGTAGTTGTATCAGTATAACACCGGCCTCGTAGACTGAGTTGGTTAGTGTTCCCTCCTAGTCTATTTTTCTGGAAGACTTTATGTAGAATTGATGTTATTAGTTTCTTACAAGTTTGGTAGAAATGAAGTCATCAGCCCTGGAGTTTTCCTTGTGAAAGTTTTGTAATCACAGTTTGCTTAATAGATATAGGATTATTGAGGTTATTTTATTTTGAGGGAGCTTTCCTAGCTTATTCCTTTCAAGGAAATTGTTCACTTTATTTAGGTTGTTGAGTTCATTGGCATAAAATATTCCCTTTATTATCCTTTTAATGCCTCTAGGATCTATTGTGATGTCTTCTGATTCATTCCCATATTGGTAATGTGGATCTTCTTTTTTTTCTTGGTCAGTCTTTCTAGAGATTTATCATTCTTATTGAACTTTTCAAATAACTAGATTATGGTTTCATTGATTTTCATTATTATTATTATTATTATTATTATTATTATTATTATTTTATTGACTTACACTCAAGGTTATTTTCTTCCTTCTGCTTGCTTTGGGTTCAATTTGCTCTTCTTTTTCTGGTAGGGTAGAAGTTTAAATCATTGATTTGGGGCCTTTTTTCCCTAACATGAGCATTCAATGCTATACATTTATCTTGAAACATTGTTTAGCTGCATCCCTCACATTTTCATATATTATGTTTTCATTCATTTTCATTCAATTAAAAATATGTTCCAATTCTCTTGTGATTTTTGTCTTTGACCCATGGGTTATTTAGAAGTGTGTTGTTAATTTCCAAATATTTGAGGATGTTCTGATAATTCTGTTATTGATTTCTACAAAAGTTTCTTATAGTCAGACAATATACTTTGTATGATTTCAATTCTTTTAAATTATTTGGTTTGTTTTATGGGCTAGAATGTGGTCCAACCTGGTGAACGTTCATATGCATTTAGAAAAAAAATGTGTATTTTGCCTTTGTTGGTTGAAGTGTTCTAGAAATGTCAGTTAAGTCAAGTTGTTTGATGCTGTTATCTGCTATATCCATATGATTTTCTGTATACTAATTCTATCAATTAGTGAGAGAGAAGTATTGGATTTTTTTACTATTATTACAGATTTGTATATTTTTCCTTTTAGGTCTACCAGTTGCTGCTTCACTTTTGGAGCTCTGTTGTTGGGTGTATATGTATTTAGGAAGAACTTCTTGGTTAATTAACCCCTTTGTCATTATGAAATGACCCCATTTGTCACTGATAACCTTCCTTGGTCTGATATATTCTTTGTCTGATAGGAACATAGCCATTCTAGCTTTCCTTTGATCAGTGTTTGCGTGGTATGTCATTTTCTATAATTTTACCTTTAACTGATTATCTTTGGATATCTTTTAGTTGTATCTTGCTTTTGTATTTAATCTGAAAAAATCTCTGCCTATTTACTTGGGTATTTGCACCATTACATTTTTATGTCATTGTTGATATGGTTGGGTTTAAATCTACCACCTTGTTAGATGTTTTCTATTGATTCCATCTGTTTTTTTGTTGTTGTTCCCTTTCCTTAGTGTTTGTCCTGTTTTGGGGTTAATTGAAAATTTTGTATTATTCCGTTTTATCTCCATTTGGTTAAGTAATTGTATCTCATTTTCTAATGATTTTAGGGATTTGCCATAGTCTACTTTTGAGCAGTATTATGTCACTCGATGCATAGTTTAAGAACCTTACAAAAGTATACTTTCTGTTCCTCTTTCCCATCCTTTCACTATTGCATGACTTATTTGTCAAAGAAACTAGATCATTTGTTCTACAGAGTTTTCCACATCCTGGAGTTTGCTTATTGCATGCCTATGAGGTTAACATTTCCTCTCTCTTCTGTATTTTTAAAATAATTGGTTGTTAGAACTAGGGGCTTAGTTTGATTCATCTATGATTTTTACTACATATACTTCCATCAGGAGGCATATAAAATCCAATTATTCCTATTTTATTATGTGAACAGCCATGAATTATTATTGCCTATTCATTATTTCATTAAGAGTATTTAAAATGGTGATGTTCTAATTCTATAATTTCTTTCTTTATTAGGTAGAATATCTCTATAAAGACAAATGTTCCCTCATTATGTATTTGATTACCCTGCAGTATAGTTTATACAAGAAGTAAGTTTATAGCTTACAGGTTTGATTCTTTCCTGTCATTTACCAGTTTTCAGTATGAGTTAGTTCCTTAGCTTTCTCCAAAGGTAAGTAATAAGTTTTTGTTTTTTGAATATCATTATGACTTTATGGATTTTAAAAAACATCTTTTCTATTTGATCTGTATTTCTAGGTATGCTCAAATATTCCATTTGCCTTCTAAATTTTTCAGATGTCATCCCAATAATCTTAAAGATTTCTCACCTTTTGAGCTTCTAGCCTTATCTTATTCATTTCCTGTCATACACCTGAAACCAATTATTTCTCTAAGAAATCTTCATTTATTTTGGTGAATATGGAATTAGAGAAACAATCTTGTTGCCCAGAATATTTGAAGTAAAAATACCCAAAATTATTATTAGCAGGATGATTCTTTAAAGGACTTTGATGTTAGCTGTGTATTTTTCATAGATGCCCTTTAATAGGTTGAAGAAGTTCTCTTTTATAACTAGTTTATTGGTTTTTTTTCATGAAATAGTGTTGGATTTTGTCATATGCTTTTTCTGCATGCACTGAAATGACCATAGGTTTTTATCCTTTATTTTTATTAGTATTGTATATTGCTTTAATTAATTTTTATACATTAAACTCACCTGGCATTGTAGATAAAACCTACTCGGTCATCATGTATAATCTTTCTTATGAGTTGCTGGATTCAATTTGCTACTATTTTCTTGAGGTTTTTGCATTTATAATCACAAGAGGTATTGGTCTGTTGTTTTCTTTTCTGTGAGCGTCTTTGCATTTTGGTATCGGGGCAATTCTGACTTCATGGAATGAGTTGGAATGCGTTCCTCCTCAATGTTTTAGAAGAGTTTATGAATGCTCGGTGGTGTCAACTCTTCTTCAAAAAGTTGGTGAATTCAGTGGGAGTTATCTGGGCCTTTCTTTTTTTACTTGTTATAGTTCTATTTAGATATTTTGTATCTTTTTTTAAAAAAAGTTTGTTTTTGAGAGAGACAGAGGGAGACGGAGACACAGAATCCGAAGTAGGCTCCAGGCTCGGAGCTGTCAGCACAGAGCCCGACGCGGGGCTGGAACTCACGAACTGTGAGATCATGACCTGAGATGAAATCAGATGCTTAAACTGAGCCACCCAGGCACCCCGATATTTTGCATCTTCTTGAGTCAGTTTTTTATTTCTGTATTGTGGGTAGTGATATCCCCTTCTACTTTCCTGATTTTAGTAATTTAAATCTTCTCTTATTTATTGTTGGCTAGTCTAGCTAAGTTTGTGAAGGTCCTGGCTGATTTGATGCTTGGTGAGCTTTCTTTTCCTGGCTTGCAGCGCCCTCACATGGCAGAGAGAGAACTCTAGTGTTTCTTCCTGTTCTTCTGAGGGCACCAGCCCTATGAGACTAGGCCCCCACCCTTATGACCTCATTTAACCTTTATCACTTCCTCAGAGGCCCTATCTCCAAATATAGTCACATCTTTGGAGGGCTTTATTCAACCATGAAGCATATGGTTTAAGGCTTCAACATATGAATTTGGGGAAACATTCGGTTCATTACAAGTATACATATATGCATTTTATATCTACTTTCTTCTTAGAAGTTAGCATTGCTATACTCACTTTTTCCCCATTGTTCTTTTTAAATTTAGCAGTATATCTTGTTAATCATTCTAAAATAATATTTAGGAAGATTCCTCATTTCTTTACATAACTGGAGTCATCAGTTTAAGTCTGAGCAACAATACTTATGTTAACAAACCCACTGTTTATTATTACTGTGTGATTTCTGACATTTAAAAAGTAAGTATTTTTTATTGGTTGTGGTAGGATAGTTTCCTTGGAAGCTATCTCTCAAATGAAATCACTGATGATGTTTGGGAAGCAGGGCAGAGCAGGGGCCAAAGCCAAGGTAGTGTGTGTCCTGTAGAGGACTGCTTCAGCTTGATGCCAGAGGAAAACTCTGGAAAAGAAATTGTATTTCAGAGTTGCACCGCGTGAGATGAGGGAACTGGGCTTTCATAACTCTCTTCTCTTTAATCATCCATAAATTCCTTTTCCCTCCACTCACTCACCATAGAGACATGTAAATACTCAGTTATCTCCAGCCCTGGATTGTGGCCTAAGCAGTTTCCAGTAGCTTGTGGGCAGTGTCCTGAAAAATTGCCACAGATGTTAGCTTTTGAAAGCAAATGAATACCAAAACAGGGATTGGGGTTTAAGGTTGAGAGGGGAGTGTTACACAAAGAGACAATATATGATATAGCATCTAAATGGTATCTTCAGTATCTGAGAGGAGCACTGACATCGTCCACTATAATGGCAAAATTAAAGCCACAGGTCATTTTAATGGCAAATGTGGTTTACTGCACAATAGATTCATCCCTCACCTTACCTGCCAGGACAAGTGTTTTGAATATAAATTGCTGTCCATGAGGCTGTTTGTGAGATAAAAATCTAGGAAATAGAAAACAGTAGGCATTCATATAAAGCAAGGCTTTATGGGGCAACTGGCTGGCTCAGTTGGTAGAACATGTGACTCTTGATCTCAGAATTGTCACTTCAAGCCCAACAATGGGTGTGGAACCTACTTAAAAAACAAAACAAAACAAAACAAAAAAACAGCTAAAAAAAAAAAGCAAGGCTTTCTGCCCAGTAAATATTAGCTATTAGTAAACTATTAGGTATTTTCCCCAAATATATGATTTACATAGTAAAAGTCATTAAAAATAAGATTCAGAAGAAAATCTGCAACTTGGATCTACTGATAATGAGAAAAAATGTTTTAATTTCCATCTTGCTCTCATTTCATTTTTAATGTGGCTAGGATTTACCAGATGATTGTTGGGGACTTGGAAAAGTTAGATTAGATTCTCCAGTGACTGAACTCACCCTGTAATTGGACTTAGATAAGGAAATGGTGAGCTTATTAGAATCAAGTATAGATTTCCAGGTCTAAAATGATAGACAAAAGTAATAAAACTCTATCTCAACCCTGTTTTTGGAAGGAAGGGAGTCCGTGGACTAATTCTTTAGGAAATTCTTCTGGAGATGTACTTTCTGGAGACTGTTTCTCATTTGAGAGTGCCATCAGCTAAATTATCAAAAATTAGGCTGAAATAGAAAGAGAACATAGAAAAACATAGTCAGAGGTAGGGTTTATTGTGGTGCCCTAAATGGGGTGTCTCTGCCAATTAGATGGGGTCCCCAGATGTGGGGCAACAATCAGGTGGAAGCCAGTGTCACAGGAGGTGAAAAAATTCACCTGTGGTAGAACAAGGGAGATAGAAGTTTATTGAATACAGAGCCAGCAGGACAGTGGAGGAGAGGCTGTCTGAAACAGAGACAGCGGGAGGGGGCTGCTTTGAAGGAGGGAAGGTGAAGAGGTATGGCGCTATATGGAATTTTCCCTTTTTTTGGTATTTCTGCTAGTTGTAAGTAGCCCATTTGTTAGTGAGGGGCTATGGATATTTTGAGGTGGGTCTCTTAATGGGCCTGTTTGTATTTAGCCAGGTGGTCCCTGTGGGACCCTTTCCATACTCCACTGCTCAAACCTGTGTACCTGATAGTGGCCTTCACATTTATAGCCAGAAGATTTTTCAATATCTTAGTGATGTGTTAGGACCCCTGTTAGTCATGTTTATACTTGTTTTCCTTAAGAAGATCACTTAATAAAAAATGAGCAAAATATTTTGATTAAAGTTAAGGTGGCCAGGGGTGCCTGGGTGGCTCAGTCAGTTAAGTGTCCAGCTCTTGGTTTGGGGTCAGGTCATGATCTCATAGTTCCTGAGATTGAGCCCCTCATTGGGCTCTGTGCTGAGAGCACAGAACCTGCTTGGGATTCCCTCTCTCCCTCTCTCTCTGTGTCTCTCCCTCTTGTGCATGCATTCTCTCTCTCTCTGTCTCTCTCTCTCAAAATAAATAAATAAACATTAAAAAAATTTAAGGTGGCCATAGGAGATGGCTTCCAATGGCAAGTCAAAAGGAGAGATTTGTATTGTTGCTTTGATAGGCTTCAGGAAGAGCCAAGGAATCTCTGTTCTTATACTTGTTTAGAAAGGGGATTATTGAAGAATAGCAATTAACTTTTTCTGAGATTGAATAGAGACCTAACTGTGAAGGATGAAGATCCATGATAGGCATCAGAATTAGTTAAGCAACCCTTATTATGGGCACATTTTAAAATGAGATAAACCCTCACAGTCCTGTCTTCTCTAGTTACTCAACTAGTCATTTATTATACATTCATTCAATATTTTCTAAGCATCTTCCATGGGCTGGGGAGATCCTGATAAAGGAGACAGTCCACCAGTTCCTTTCTTTGTCTGTCAGCAGTTTTAAGAAATTAAGAAATTGGTTTTAAGAAATTTATTTGTTCAGTGTTCCTATCTTCATTTGCTCTCATGTGTTTGTATATATATTCTGCAGTGTTTACTTTCAACATTCTTCCTTCTACCCATTAATTCCACAATACATACAAATAGGCCATACGTTTGTGCATAATAGAAAATAGAAGTCACAACAGTTCCTGTGTAGCTCCTACCCTAGAAGGGGTAAGGATGCAAGCAGTTATGATTCTGTGATATGAGTATCCCTAAGGGGACTCATTGTGCTGTGAGTTGTGTGTGTGCAGAGGGATAAGCTCACTCAGATCTGAGTTGGGCAGGAGTCATATTATTGTTTCCACTCAGAGTAAGTGACTTCTCAGCTGAAAATGGAGGATTGTGCCCTTATATTCAAGTATAAGATAGGTGACTGATTATCACCTCCTGCTTTAAATGAAAATACCCCCGGTATCAAGTCTTTGGACAACATTTTATATTGTTCTTTTACTTCTATTTTAGTCCCTGATTGTATGCACTAGGGGCTAGGAGTCATTCTCGGTTGGTGGCTTGCACCAGTGCACATTAAGATTATCCTCCCATGCCCCCCCACCCCCACCCCCACAAATCAGTGCATTTAATGATATGCTTTTATTTCATTGGATGTATTACAAGCCATTCTTCTTTAATGTGTATGAGAATGATAAGAATACCTGTAATTACAGAAAATACACAAAATTATCATTATTATCTACTTTGTCCTTCCTGAAATCTTAGACCAGACTTTCCATGAACTATTTCCATGGAGATTTGCATAAAATGGCCACTTCCCAGGTTTTTCAGTCTGTTCCTCCCTGCTTTCTCCTATCAGCTTCATTCTGGGCACTCATGAATGTGTGAAAACCTGTATGACCAGATCTGCTACAAATGCAATGATGTGCCCTTCTTCATATGAGCAAGTGGTTCCTAGTTAGGATCGACATTTATTTAGGCCCAGTTAAAACCAATGCCAGTGTCAATGGCCTTTGGAAGCAGATATGTCTTAATATAAGATATCAAGATGGGTGTGATTTGAAGGAAACAGAAAAACAAACCACTGTGAAAGTCACAACCTTGGAAAACTTTGCTTTAATGACAACAAACCCATATGGGCTGTAGTGTCTGGTGGTCACTTAAAGTGATTTATTAATTGGCTGTTCTCTGAATTGGCAGGACTCTAGACAAAAAGCTATCTTTAAATTGTATTTCTTGGTCTGTTTTATTTCATGCTACATTCTAATGCTTGGAACAGTGTCTGCCTATAGGAGAAGCTCAGTAAATATTTGCTGTATGTGGATAAATATTCTATAGCTTTGCAGAGAAATTGGTTCTATATTAAGTCAGAAGTTCCTAGTTTGTTTTGCCTATAATCATTTATTTATGCATCATACAGATGAATTCATAATAATCCTGCCTTCCTGCAATCCCTCTGAGGTAAATACTAAGACTTTTAATATCTAATAACTCACCATGGTCTTTGGCTTATTATATATTGTTGGGGGAAAAACATGTACCAAATGGAGTCAATTTTAGTAAACCTCCCCAAGACTTAATACCTAACCTAGTTGCAGTTTCAGCCTTGCCCAAGAGAAAGTTTTAAACCAGTCTGGAATTTCCCAATCAGCACTAGTGAGGTAATCTGCATGATAAGTACCCCAGCCCTTCCCCAGGAGGGAAGATGATCTTGCCTGAGACAATTCTTTCTTTTCTTTTTCTAATAAGCTCCTTGTTTTGCCCTTTCCATTTTGTACAGCTCCTTGGAGATCCTTCTGTTTGCCAGATGGGATGCTGCCCGATTCAGGAATCATTGAATAAAGCCTATTAGATCTTCAAATTAATTTAGTTGGATATTTTTAAAATAATACCAATATGGGAAAAATACCAAAGGCACATGTTATTGATGGTGAACAGCAATAAATTTCGCACATGCTTATTTTGACCCTGGCATCCACTCTTGACAAAAGCAGAACCAGTGTATTTTTCTCAGTGTGAGAAAACTGAGGTCACAAGGTGAATGGGCTTACCTTCCGTTTCATGGCCAGCTGGTGGAAGGACAAGGAGTAGGACTCAGGTCCTCTGGCTTTGTCTCCAGCTCTTCTGCGAGTTTTTAAATGTTTACTTATTTTTTGAGAGAAAGAGTGTGAGCGGGGGAGGGGCAGAGAGAGAGGAAGACACAGAATCTGAAGCAGGCTCCAGGCTCTGAGCTGTCAGCTCAGAGTCTGACACGGGGCTTGAGCTCATGAACAGTGAGATCATGACCTGAGACAAAGTTGGAAGAAGCCTAACCAACTGAGCCACCCAGGCTCCCCCTCCAGTTCTTCTGCTATTGCAACCAAACTAGCATGAGTTATCTCATGGTTAGTTATAGATAGAGACTATATCAGGTGGAGTTGTCGCACAAAGGAAACTATTTGTAGCTAATGAGATCGTGGGGAATAATCCCATGGGGAATAGCCATGACTCCCCAAGCAGGACTGAGCAGGTTCTTTTTATTTAGGGTTTAGGATGAATTTTCAGAAAGGAGAGCACTGTCATTAGATGTAAAGGTGGGCAGAAGGTTGTGCAAGTGTATTTAGAAAAGTTGTCTATACCTGCATCCTATGTTATGTTAATGAACACAGGATGTGTTCCTCTTAGGATGGAGACTTTAATATTATAATGAAGCAGAGGGGTGGGGGTGGAAAGGAGCGATGGGCCTGCTCTGAGAACCAGTGTAAACTGGATGGGGTCTAGGGCTCAATAAGTTGGGTAAGTTTTGCTTACTTTTGAAATAGCCCTGGGAGTTTTCCCATTGATTTATTGTCTCTGATATGGTTAGGCTATTTCCTGGCCTGGTAGAAACTGTTAGTATTGCATTCCCTTTGTTCCCTTAAAATCCTTAATTACTGAGGGTTTTGCATTTCTCTGTCATTCTGACACCCCTTAGGAACTTCTGCAAGAAGTGTGCTTAGATAAGTAGAGCCTATAGGGGGGGATAGATCAAGGAAAACAGCTGGAAGCCTAAACTGATTTGTGTCAGGAAAGCTCTATCTCCTCTTTCTCTATCTGGGGGATCCCTAACTCTTTCTGCTTACACTATCCTGCACTGTGTCTCTTTCTATCCAAAAGGTAGGTTATTAAGGTTAGTAGAACACACACCTGAATTTATATGTTTTATAGGAGTAATGTTGGGGAAGATACTGATTTGGTCAGAAATTTAGATAATACATTTTAAGTTCCATGTGAAATTTTGGTGACTCAAGTTCCAGTTTTGGCTGGAGGAGCCATTCCATAGCCTTGAGTACTTGCCTTTTCAGAGCTGTATTTTCTCCATTTGTAAAATAGGAAGGGGGATTCTCTGAACCTTGGTGTACCGCATAACTGTATCATGCTATTATTCTATTTTCCTTCTGTTTACATCTCTTCCCTAGTGGTGAATGATGGGGTTTTGGAGTGGTGGTGGGGGTTCATAGCTGAGAACCAAGAAAGAATTCTTGAAGACATGTTTAGTGCAAAAGCGTGATTTTATTAAAACACGGGGACAGGACCTGTGGGCAGAAAGAACTGCACTGGCGTAACGAAGAGTGACTGGTTACAGACTATGGAGTTGGGGGAGATAAAGTCAAGAGGAAGTTTTTTTAAGGGGTTTCCATATGCTAAAGAAGACTTACTTCTTACAGATTACTGGAGGCCTAGCTCTTGTCAAGCTAAGGTTGTTTCTCCCAATAGCAAAACATTATCCTTAAGACAGTAGAGAGTTCTGGGAAGTTAAGCCAATTGTTAAGATTGCCCTTTTCTTCTAATTTTACTAATAAGATATTTGTAAACTGATGGAGACTCTATCCATTTAACCATTTTCTGTTCTTTCCTTTGTTCTTGGGCAGCCAGGAGTGCCTGAGGAATATCACATATATCCCACCTTGGCGGAGGGGGGTTCGTGGGGTGTCAGCTTACCTTATGCTCCCTCATGGGTGAAGGTCCAAAAACCATTTGTGCTTCAGGGCCTAATGAAAATATTGAATTGGGTCCATTTTTTTTAACGTATGTAGAAATGGACAAATATGATAAGCTTAAGTGAGAAAGACAGGAGGGAACAGACTTCAGTTCAAAGCTGTATAACTAAGACATTATGGAGATGGAGAGTATTTTTCATGAGGGGAAACTAAATTATTATCATGATGCATAAGAGTCTGCTGTTGTGTTAACCACCATTATTACTATTGTTATTATTATTAACATGGGCTATAAATCCCTCCCTATATGTCCAGCCTCATTTGATCTACAAAGATGTTGAGCCCACAGTGCAATAAAATAGCAATGCAGCAGAGATTTTATGCAGTTCATTTGAGGTCACTTGGGCCATTGCACAACAAATACAGTAAAACCTTGGTTTGTGACCATAATCCGTTCCAGAAACATGCTTGTGATCCGAAACACTTGCATATCAAAGCAATTTTCAAGAACCATTGGCTCAGTTGTGGTCATGTGACATTCTGCATCATGTACTACTCATATTGCTTATTTATCAAGTTAAAATGTATTAGAAATGTTTGCTCGTCGTGCGGAACACTTGGAGAAAAGTTACTCGCAATCCCAAGTTTTATCGAATTCTCTTTCTTCTCTCCAACTCCATGTGAGATGGATATACTCCCATCCCCTTGACTTTGCATGTGGACATATGGCTTGCTTCCTCCAATGGGATATTAACAGAGGCTGGTGCAGTTGGACTATGTCCCTGAGCTTCTGCCATCACAAAGAGAAGAACAAGTCCTGGGCAGCCCACTGGCCCCAGAAGATTGAAAGCCACATGAATCAAACCTGAATAGAGCCTATGACCTGGAGCCAAGCCCAGGTAAGGCCAGGTGAGCTCAGAAGGGGATTTCCACTTGGATAAGAAGAAGACTGAGAGGGCATATGTCATTAAAATAATATCTCTTTTGAAGGCATGTTCAATGTGAGAGTAAAATTTGTCACCTTGGGAACAGTTTAGCTATGATATATTTTATGAATGGAGTTTATTGAACTCTCTGGGCTATTTTATGAACAGAGCTAGAATTCAGAGTGTTGCCTTGGACCTTTTATTTTAAAAAGGAAAGGATTGCATGGAGGTGGCTGTCAAGGCACATAACATTGACTCTTAATATAGTGACTGGATAGAGTCTTTGCATCCCACATGGTACCCGGTGCTCCGTAGCAGAGTGTATCTGTTTGAAGAGCATCTCACAAGACTAGTGGAGCTAGACAAAGTATCTTAAGACAGTCTTTGAATTTAGTCCAGTGCTACATCCGGAGGCAGTTCTGAATTGTTGGGAAATATTTATCCTTATACAAAAGATTAGTAGTCATAGTTGTAGATAATCTGTGTGCCTAAGTGTAGCGAATCCTGTGGACATAGATAGACAGGGTAGGGCCAGAATAGCTTTTGTCTTTTACTGTACTGGTGTAATTTACTTTTATTAGGATTGTGTGAGAGGACTAGGGTTTGGTTCTTTCCCAGCTATATAGGTTATTAGTGATTGTAGGAAAGGATATTGCCTCTAAATTCAAAAGGACCTGTGTCCAGTGTCTTTTAAAGCTTAAAGGTGAGCTGAAGATGCTTTTAAATGTGTGAAAACCTTTGCTCATTTCCCTATTGGTGAAAAATAGATCTTGGG
>NW_024412400.1:19560886-19597460 GCF_014898765.1 Herpailurus yagouaroundi
GTGTGTGTGTGTGTGTGTGTGTGTGTGTGTGTGTGTGTGTTTTGAGAGCTTTGAACCATCTGTTATGATTCAGAAAGGAATTTTTTTCATATTATTTATTCATCGGTTATTTACAGATAATATACCATGTGCCAACCACTGAGGATTATAGTAATAAGATGGTGATTATTTTCAATATCTGATTATATAATTAGAGAATAAAGCTAGAAGACAATTAGAGGACAGCATGGTAAATCTCACATTAGGGTCCTTTACATGCTCCTTCAGCACCCAGGATCATCCAACCTGGTCTTGGAGGTAAGCAGGGAAAGCTTCCGAAAGGAAGTAGTTTCTAGAGATGAATGAGTAGGAGTTTGTTTCATGGAGGATAGTGATTGGGGGAGAGCTTTTTCAGGCAGAAAGTCTTAAAAAAGGCCTTGGGTGATAGCATGAGGTTCAGCAGTCACTGTCAACTGGTACCAGAGTCATTAGCTGAATGGGTTCCCCTAATCAAAATAGGCAACCCAAACCCATGGTAAAAGCACTATACCAAAATGAGAAAGCCTTCTACCTCACATGCAGAACTGCATTTGCTGCACCTCTGAAACATTATTATCAGTTCTGGTCAATTGGAATTAAAAGATTAGAAAGTCAAGATATAACAGACCCAGTTTCAAATACAGGTACCAGAGCCTCCTAAGTCACCTAAGACACCTGAGTCAACGGAGTGCTTTTGTATGAGTGAAAACCAAGGAAATCAGGATTTGCAGTTGGGAAAAACGATAGCTTAGCTGATATATGTGATCAAAATTAACAAAATATAAAAGGAAGAAGTCAAAAGCCCTGCTGTTTCTTCCCGTACCTCCCAATCACCGTGTGACACATTACTCCATCTCTGGAGGCCTCAGTTCTACATCTGTACAGAAAAGGTACCAGAGTAGTGAATGTCTGCGGTTGTGTTCAGCCTGGGGGCTTTTACTAGTAATAACCAGCACCACTTTGTTTAAGGGCTGCCCTCAGGCTTCCAGAATCTGCTTTGTTTAAATACACAGAGAGTCAGAAATAGGTGGGAATTTAGTCATACCTCACCCCAAAGGCAACCCTTAACCAAAAATGGATAGGTGGGGGGTAAAAATACTTCCAGTCCCTTGCCCTCTACTGGAGCAAGTCTGAAGTGTGGCCACGTGGTCTCAGAGTGCCGCCTCTCCTGGGGTTGAGCCAAAGTCACCCTTTGTGGAGTTTGGCTTGTTATCGGACCCTTTACCCCTTTCTGTGCGCACTGCTACCTCCCACTCCACTCCCTGTCCTACCAACCTGCTTCAATTTATATAGTAGCTTTGGTGTTCTTTAGAATCTTTAATATACTGCTTATTTTCTACAGTAAATATGTATTTGTGGCAGACTAGAAGAAAAAATGTATTTCGTGTCTAATATTGTTTAGAATCGGTAAGTACTACATACAAACATACCCGCTAATGAGCTCATTAAGTGTTCAATAATTCAGTAACTAGTGTTTTAAATGTTTGCGTTCTGTAGAGATCCGTGGTGTACTGTCGTATAGGTGTCTGAGGGTTTTAGTGATAGTTAGGTAAATGTGTTGGGGATTTTGGATGGGCTGGAAACACATTATTTATTTTTCCCATTCAACATAATGGAATAGAGTCTCCGCCTGTCTGGAAATTCAATGTATAATACATTTCCAGGAATGGATTAGATTTAAATAAACCATCTTGCAAAAATACTCCTGGGTTGCAACGAGCCTGAGCTAATTAACCCTTGGTAATCTGGAATTCTGTGTAGATGTTAGTAGCCACCAAATAAAATCACATTGTTCAGTGTGTCCGTTTTATCTTTGAAATAGACTGAATTACATACAAATTATTTGTAAAAAATATCTCAAGGTCCAAACAAGAGTTGCTTCTATGGATGTTGTTAGGATCAGATTTTATTTATTTTTATTATTATTTATAAAAATTTTTTAACGTTTATTTATTTTTGAAAGAGAGTGAGAGACAGATTGCTAGCTGGGGAGAAGCAGAGAGAGAGAGAGGGAGACACAAAATCTGAAACAGGCTCCAGGCTCTGAGCTGTCAGCACAGGGCCTGACATGGGGCTCAAACCCACGAACTCCGAGATCATGACCTGAGCCAAAGTCGGATGCTTAACCAACTGAGCCACCCAGGCACCCCTTATTATTATTTTTAAATGTTTACTTATATTTGAGAGAGAGAGACAGAGGGGGCAAGGGAGGGGGAAGAGAGACAGAGACAGAATCTGAAGCAGGCTCCAGGCTCCGAGCTGTCAGCACAGAGCCCCAAATGGGGCTCGAACTCACAAGCAGTGAGATGGTGACCTGAGCCAAAGTGGGACATTCAACCGACTGAGCCATCCATGTGCCCCTAGGATCAGATTTTAAATAGAAACTGAAATATATATTCACCATGAAGCATAGGTTTTAATTAGGAACAACTCTAAGACTTTGCTTATTTGAAGTCAGAATTAATGAGCATGCAGCATTTGTAGATGTGACTCTTACATTAGAGATGCTTGGGACATAAGGCCTGAATTATTTTGAGAGAGCTTCATACTTGTATTGACTAGGACATAGAAGCCTGGGACAATTTCTCTCTTCAGTGGCTGGGTATTTGTTCGGCACTCAGAACTCTGACCTGGCCATTTTCTCTCCACTTCCCACCACAGCCAAAGAGTAGATGCTGAATGGCAAGATTCTACAGCCGCTTGCAAGATATTGATAGTGTCTGAGGGCCTAACTGCATCTGGATTCACTGTCCTGCTCAACGGAGGGACTGCTTCAGCTCAAAGGAGTGTGTCCAGCTATTTTCCATCTCTTAGCCTCTTTGCTTGATTCTGCCCTCTGCCAGGGATTTGCCTCCAGATCTGCTGCTATATTGGTATGCTCCACTATTTCTAGATTCGTGTTTTGGTCTATCAGTTTCCTGTGGAGCTTAGGAATTCATATTAATTTGCTGTGTCAGCAAAGTTTTCAAAATGAAGAATTCTTTCTCTTGTAGCTCTACCTGATTGCATTTCCAAGATCTCTCTGCCAAATTCAGTGTGCTGAACCTCAGGAGGGCTGATTGTAGTCATTCATTTACTTACTTATTCATTCATTCATTTAGTCAGTCAATCAACCATCAAACATTTAACAATTATTTTGTATTTGCTACTAGGGACAGGCTCTGACTTCAAGGAGTTGATAGGATCAGATAAGGTAGTAATACTTATCCCAGTCCATGTGTATTTTTGATTTTCCTATGATTATTTGGATGTTTGCCTCCTAGGAGAGCACTTATTATGGCATTATTTGCAAGATACCCCAATTGTCTCTTGATTTTGGAACTGTACACATTTGCCTAATGAAACAGGATGTTGAGGGACCTTAGTGCTTTTGTGACTCCAGAATTTATACCCTAGAGTCAGATGATTTTGTCACTGTATTTAAAATTAAGGCATTAACTGAAGCCGTCAAGGAGGAGAATCTCATATTTAGACTGCTTATGAATGGCTCCAGCTTGGGGATAGAATATCTCCTTAAATGGCTTTAAAAACACAGGTTTAAAAAAAAAGTATGTATTGCATAGTATTTATTTTCTCAGTTTAGGTTCCTATATATTTATTCATTCTAGGCTTCCTTTGGTTTGGACAATTAAGATGAGAATTTTTTAAAAAATTAACACATTATCTAGAATCGATTTTAAATTACAGGGCAGAAGAGGGCATTTTCTCATTATCTTCAACAGTCTATCTCTTTCTTGTTGCCTTGAAGGAAAATCTGGGTAGGAATATAGCCATACAAGTATAAGAACATGTGTTTTGGTCTAGTTTCTAGGATATGTTGGTTACAAAGAGACCATGAAAAAGACTAATTGACCTAGAAACTGAGAAATATGCCAGTGTGATTCTCTTATTGGATCATAGGGCTACAGCCAGACCGTACCCTCGCTGGGAGTCAGGGCATTCTGATTGCAAGTCTGTGTTAAGTTTGGGCAGGAGAAAGGAACAAAGGGAAGACTGGCCTTAATCTGGAAGAGAAAGAAGGGAAGTGTTCCTTGTTTTTTCCCAATGAGGTTGAAAGTCTCTTGGGCCAATTCTGAGGTTCTGGAATGCTTTGGTAGAAGGGAATGAACCTCCCTTGGCCAGATGAGGTGGATCCGGAGTAGGGCAGGAAGCTGGTCTTTGAGACCCTAGGCAGGTGTGGCCTGTCAAAGAAGGGAGGTGAAACTGAGCCCATTGATGTCAACAAGATGTCAATAAGGCTCTAGTCCACCAATGTTAACAAAACTTAGTTATTTTCTCCAGGAGACCTTTGCCTGGGAAAGATAACACCAATATATAACCTGTTTGCTTCAGGAAATTCCCACTTATCAACTTATTAGGGCCAGCAGTCTGCTCACCTGGGCAAACAGCTTGCTTCTCAAACAATACTTATCAAGATTCACTTCTAGACCATTACCTCTGCATCCACCAATCCTCAACTATTATGTCACAAACTTTGCTCTATCCTAGTCAGTCCCTCACCTCAAAAGACAGACCTTAAACCTCTTGAACCCAGGCTCTAAAGCCTTATAAATACCCTACCTTTGATTTTTCTGCCTTAAGACACTGCTGAGCCTTTGTCAAGATGGTATTTTTCCTTATTGCTCTGAACTTGAATCCACTTAGCTTTGTTTCCAGATTGTCTGTTGATGTTTTGGGGGAGTTCAGCAGAGGCCTTTGTGGGTCTTTGCTGTGGAGTAGGATAGGAGGACCAGGGTCCTCTCAGATAAAGCTGGGAGCAGTAGCAGTAAGTGGCAGAGGATGACCGTGTCATGGGCTGGTCGATATCTGGCAGGTCATGGGCAATAGAGGTTGAATGACAAAGATAGCTGAAGTGGAGAGTCAGAGGGAAGTCAGAGGGGCTTGTCCCCCCTCACCTGAGTCCACACGTAACTGGCAGCATCCTGGGACATTGTCAGAAATAGCTGAAGGTCGTTTGGAGGAGGGGTGTCGGTGGTAGCCAAGACTTTGGTGTAATAGTTTGGGTGTACAAAAGAAAATGTGATCTCATTTTGTGGTCAATTGTAGGCCAATGAGGCCAGGGACATATTGGTTATATAAAATCATTGGGTTATGATTGGAGCATTTTCTTTCCTATATAAATTATGACTTACATTTCTTTCATTTAATGGGTTCTGTAGGTATTTTGGAAATGCGAAATGAAAATCTTTCAGCATGGGGTCATTCAGACAGCACTAGAAATCAAAGTACATATACAATATTTGAAAAAAAGAAGATATGTAAATTGCATTTAGGCATTTTTATTTGCTTAGTAGAAAATTAAATCCAATATGCACAAATTGACTGTACTCTGCTTGCAATAAGTAGATTTTTTAAACACAGAAGCAGTAATAGGCAATATGGTAATAAAAAGTCCCAAAGTATCTCTTTCTGCATACTTATCAGTAAGTATTAAAGGCCAGAATCAAAACAAAACTTGAAATATTCACAGTGAAACTATATTTTAAATTAAGCAAGTCACAATTTTCCCATCAGCATTGAGATTATTGGATCATTTGCTGCCAAACTCCATGCTCTGTTGTGTTTGAAGGTTAAAGCTCAAGTTTGCAGAAGTCTAGGGATTAAGTTGAAGCCTTCAAGTCACCTTGTTTCCGAGGCATGCCCTTTTATTATTGATCATGGACATAGGTTGGACAAAGGACAAATTTTCCTGATTTGGTAACAAGTGTTTAATTCAAAATGATAGATGGTTTTCTCATCCCTGTTTTCTCTCTGGGTTAGTTCTGGGCTTGAGCAAGTTGATAGATAAATAAATCACATGCTCTGGGTTTCCAGTCATTTGCTGTAATAAATGAGTTAAGGGAAAACTACAGTCAAAGGTAAGATGACTTATCTCATGTCAGGGTGCTATAAATTACTAAGTACATGGGATCCAAAGTTCTCCTCCCAGCTGGAAATTTCCCTGGTCTTACTCAGCCTTCCCATATCCCGCCCTTACTCCCTGTTTTACAACACACTGTCTTCTTGCTTACATTTTAATGATAGACTGCAGACTTCATTATTGTTTTTTTTTCTTTCTGCAGATCCTTTTTGATTAATCCTACTTCTTTCACTAAACTGTATTTAACAAAAATATCCTGGCTAGAGAAGGAAAAGAGAAATGTACTTCAGGACTTAATTCTGATCCTCTCTTTCATCTCAACAATTTTAAAGCCTGCTGTAAAATTTCTCAGCAGGCCTCGTAGGGGAAACACTTCCTCTTGATTTTCTCTCCTGTTTCTCAGCTGTGGCAGCCTTCCCATTGGTTATCTTGATAGTACTCATGCATTTCTTCCTTAGCCAGAGAAAGCCTTGGTGTAGTTAAATCCTTTCTTTTAAATAAAGCAATTTTTTTAAGTTTATTTATTTATTTTTGAGAGAGAGAACACGAGCAGGAGAGGGGCAGAGAGTTATAAAGAGAATCCCTATAGGCTCTGTGCTGTCAGCTCAGAGCCCAATGTGGATTTGATCTCATAAGATCATGACCTGAGCTGAAATCAAGAGTTGGGTGCTTAACTGACTGAGCTACCCAGATGACCCTAAATCCTCTTTTTAAATTCCACAGGAGGACTTTTTTGGGGGCAAGAATCCTAGGGCAGGCACATTTCAGGGAGAAGGAGCTCACCATTTCAAACTTAGTAAGCGTCTTGCTTTCTTCCTAATTAGCATCCCCATGGGGGCAAAATGAGTAGTCTTCTTTCATACTCTCCAGACAACATGTCACAGCCTTCAGATGTCAGCAGGAAGTCAGGTAGCAGTTATCCTGTTGTGGATATTGACATTGATATTCATATAGATAATGATATTGAGGAATATTTGGATTAGTAGGTGTTTATTTGGGTAGGCAAATAGAATGCTCTTGAAACATAACTAAGGGTGCTTCTGGCAGAACTTGGTATCTTTTTACTGAGTATTAGGAAAGTTATGTTCCAAAGTCAAAGGAAATGAATATGAGCACTTATTGAAATGAGAAGCTAGTGAGATGTATACTGAGCAAGCGAATATTGCAAGAGATGATTGAAATCTGTGGGACAGTAAGCATGTATGTTGAAGTTTATGGGAGAGGTGCTGTTTAGCATGGGTTCCTCCAGAAAAGGTAGAGCTTGAGAGTGGAAGGACTTGTGGAAGTTGTTTATTTTGGGAAGTGATCCCAAGGAATTAGAGCGTGGGGCTTGGAAGAGTAGAACAGAGAATTAAAGCCAAACCAAGGGTGTGTAATTAAACTGGTTACTCCCTGGTGCAACCTGAACTCAACTCTTTTGGGAACTCTAGGAATCTCAAAAAATGTGCCTCAAGATTATCCACTGAGACCTAGAAGATGGAATCATTTACCTACCTGCTTCTGTTCCACCTTGATTGAGGGGTTCCCTAGGTCAGTTTTTCTTAAAGTGTGGTCTGGGGACCAGCAGAATCAGTATCACTTGGGAATCTGTTGGAAATGCAGGTTCTTGGGCTCCACTCCAGACCCGCTGCATCAGAAACTATGGGGCAGGCTCAGTTCTCAGTTTTTCATGTACTCTTCATGTGACTCTGATCCATCTACTGGCTCTCCCCCTTTAATATTCATCAGTGTCACCTGGAAAGTTTGGGCAACCACACATTGCTGACCCTACCCTGGGGTCCCTGATTCAGTGGGTCTGGGATAGGGCTGGAAAATTTGTGTTTCTAGCAAGTACTAAAGTAATGCTGGGCTATTAGTCCAGGGGCCACACTTTGAGAACCATTTCCCTAGAGGTGTTAACTCTCCTGAATCTTCAAGTTTCACCTGGTGGCTCCTGGCAGGTATCTAACATAGCTAAGGGCGGAAGGAATGCTTCCACTGGGCGGAAGGAATGCTGTCGGGTGCTACCTGCCCACAGCTGTGGAAATGACCTCAGCAAAGTGTTGAGACATGAAACTATGAGGGCACAAAAGACGTTCGGCTTTTGTTGCTGTTGTCATTTGTTTGTTTAAGTAAAAGTCATTTGTGCTATATTAAGGCAGAAAATGGTATCTGCTGTAGCTATCCACTCTGGGGAAATTTACAGGAGTGACTAGTATACAGAGATCCTGCTCCTTCTTGGCATGTTTCTGTTGTGTTCTAAATGGTCTTTCTGGTGCCGTGGAACATCTGTACATCTACATCCATAGCTAGAGAGGTGGGTTGTATAACCTGTTATATAATGGCAGGGGCTGCCACGATATTCACTGGGCCATTTGCCATTCCTTGCCCACACTATTGACGTTAAGAAAATCCCTAAGGTGAGTGAGTCTAGAGCAAGGCAATGCCATAAGGCCTTGCTACAATTGAAACCTAACCCAACATTAATGGTCTTAAAGTTCTGAGAGTTAATTCTATTATCCCTTTTATCTGCTGCAAGTGATTCCCAAACATTATTGTGCAAAAACTATCATGTGGAGAACGTGTCAGCTTACCCTCCTTCACCGAAATTTTCATTCAGTAGGTTTATGTTGGTGCCCAAGAATCTGCATATTTAAGCAGGGTTCCTGGGAATTATTCGTGTGGGTCCTCTAACAATCACCTTTTGATAAATGTTATCTTAGAACTCCTGGCACTTGCCTTAGGAATAGTGTAGGACCTCTTAATGGAATGGAAGACTCTGAATTTAGAACTAATTTGGGATGTAACAATATAGTTTCTGGTGTTTGCATCAGGATCTAGGAGGGACCCTGATTTACTTTACATAAAGGAACTCAGAAAAACCAAAACAAAGTGAACTTGTATTACTTAATTTATAAAAAGTTTTTATAAATCAGTAAGGAAAAGATAAACACCTTATTAGAAAAATAGGCAAAGGATATGAGCAAGTAATTTATAGGAGCAAAATAATTCATAAAATAAGAAATTTAAAGAGCCAATAAAAATATGAAACTTATTTAACTTCTCTAGAAACAAAGAATGTGACAGCATTGAAATGTCATAGTCTGTCTTTCAAATTTACCAAGGTGTTTGTTTATTCAGTGCAGAGGGTGGGAAAAAATACATTCTTATGAATATGAATTAATTCAGTATTTCTTGAGAGCCATTTGGCATCATGTATCAAAAATCATGCAAAGGTACACATCATTCAACCCAGCAATTCTATTTGTGGGAATATGTTATAGGGAAATATCAGAGATGCATACACAGATTTACTTGCATAGGTAAAGTTGCAGGGTTATACATAATAGTGAAAAATTGGAAATGCTCTAAAGGTCCAGCAATGTGAAGAAATGGTTAAATAGATAATGGCATATTCATAGGTAATTTACTTTGGGAAAAGTTCATAATCTATTAAGTGAAAAAACAAAACAGGTTACAATACAGTTGTGTAGTATTATCCTAATTATAAAAATGTACCAAATATTGATGGTGTTTGTCTCTGGGTGGTAGAGATTATGGGTGATTTAAATTTCATTTGGCTTTTATGTATATTGTATTTTTTAAAATTTTCTAATCATTAAAAAAAGATTTATAATGGGAAATTATATATTTTCAATCATATGCTATTTTCCATAACTTATTTCTATTTGAATAGTTTTTCTTTACTCTGTGAATGCTCTCTCTTGCTGCCTTCAACCAGCTTTAATGCCATCTCTGAAGATGATACTCTTTTTTTTTTTAAGTTTATTAATTCTTGAGAGAGAGAGAGCATGAGCAGGGGAGGGGCACAGAGAGAGAGAGAGAGGAGAAGACACAGAATCCGAAGCAGGCTCCAGGCTCCAAGCTGTCAGCACAGAGCCTGACGCGGGGCTCGAACTCACAAACCGTGAGATCATGACCTGAGCTGAAGTCGGACGCTCAACCGACTGAGCCACCCAGGCGCCCCTGAAGATGATACTCTTAAGTCATATCTGCAATATGGACCTCTCCTATACCTCCAAACTTGTACATCTATCTGCTTGATTTTCCACATGAACATTTAATAAGCATCTCACAACTAGCATTTCTGCCTGAGAGAGTACTTCCTCCTTCCCAAGTCCTTGTCTTCTTCATGTCACTAGATGGGACTTCCATGCTTCCAGCTGCTCAGGCCTGGCATTTCGGAGGGGTCTGTGACACATCATCTACGTGTTTCACTTACCACATAGGATCAGCCAGAAAATTATATTGGCTTTAACTTTAAAATATATCTAGAGGGGCGCCTGGGTGGCTCAGATGGCTAAGCATCTGACTCTGGATTTCAGCTCAGGTCATGATCTCATGGTTTGTGAGATCAAGCCTGAGTTGGGCTCAGCGCTGACAGCATAGAGCCTGCTTAGGATTCTCTCTCCTTCTCTCTCTGCCCCTCCTACACTCACATGCACGCATATTCTCTTTCTCTTTCAAAAATAAGTAAGTAAACATTTAAAATATATCTAGAACCTAACCATTTTCACCAACTCCGCTGCTACCATCTTGGAAAAAAATCCTGTCTTCTCTCAGCTAGATCACCTCCCTAACCACCTTTGTGGTCTCTCTGGTTCCACCTCTGCCTTCATTAGTCTGCTCTCAATGCAGCCACCGACGTGATCTTGTTGAAATCTGAGACAGGTAGTGTCATTCCTCTGCTTGAATCCTTGCTCTGTTTTACTTGGAGTGAAGCCAAGGTCCTTAGGATGGACTACAAGGCCCTAGGTGAACTGGCCACTCCACACCACCCTGGTTGGACCCCACCTCCTGTTGCTGTTCCTTGTGTTCACTCGGATCCTCAAGCGAGCTGCTTTACTGGTTCTTGAACAGGCCGGGTACATTCCCCCAATAGGCTTTGTATTTGCTGCTCCCTCCGCCTGGAAAGCGCTTGCTCCAGATACATCTTTGGCGTACCAAGAAGCTTCACCTGGCTATTGTATTTAAAGCGGTAAGTCCTCTCCTTTGTACTTCCTGTTCCTTTTACTTGATTTAGCTTTCTTATATTTTAGTGATTGTCTTCTATCTCCCTCCCCTGCTCCCCAAATATAAAGTTCATGAGGGCATGGATTTTTACTATCTAGTAGAGTGCCTGGCTAATTTCTTCTTAGTTTACATCTAGGTAATAATAATAATAATAGTAATAGTAACATAATAATAATAATAATAATAATAATAATAATAATAATAATTCACCCCTCTCCTGCCAAATACTCATCACTTCTTTTTGGGCAAAATATAATTTATACCAAAAATGTGCTAATTTTTATTATTCAAAAAAACCCACACAAATGACTTACTATATATTATCATATTCAGCTGATAAAATTTTTAATGAGATATTGTGATTTCTGACATATCTATACCCAGACCCGAGAAATAGCCAGTCACTTGTTTTGATTTTTAGTAAGAACACAGACCTTGAGAGCGAGGAGTCATGATCTTTTTGACCTTTTGGGACTCAAGCAGAGGGTGTGAGGCATAACTATAGTGAAACAGTTAATATTTAGAAAGATAAGATCTTATTGATTACAAATAATGAAAACACTGGTCATTTACTACATTTGGATGTATCTCTTTACTTGTATTTAGGAAACCCAAAGGTCGTTTAGGTCATTGATTTTGAAATCTGTTTATCTACAAAGCAGCAATGTCTGCGTCATATAATAAGATAAAAATGTGTATACCTTTACACTCCTTCCCATTGTGGTCCATTCAAATATTCTTGAAATGAACATTCTTGACTATAGATCTGTGACCGATCCCTAATGCTAAAGACCAGTTGGCTCTGAATATGTGACTGACAGAAACAATATAAAGCTATTGTCATGATGTGTTTCATCAGTGGGAACTAGTTTGAACATTCTCTCCTATAATTGGTTTTTCTGGTATAATTTTTGTCTGTTGAGAACGCATGGAACAATTTAAATATTTTGAGTTCTCAATCCATAAAAACACTGGCTGCTACATTCACTAAACAAATGTGGTGGTTAATTTTATGTGTCATCTTGACTGGGCTATGGGATGCCTAGATATTTGCTCACACATTATTTTGGGTTTCTATGAGGGTGGTTTTGGGTGAGACTAATATTTATTTTTAAAATTTTTATTTATTTATTTTTTTTCATTTTAGAGAGAGAAAGTGCACAAGCAGAGTAGAGGGGCAGAGGGAGAGAGAGAGAGGTTCATGACCTGAGCCAAAATCAAGAGAGTTGGATGCTCAACTGACTGAGCCACGCAGTCACCCAGAGACTAACATTTAAATTGGTAGACTGAGCAAAGCAGATTGCTCTCCCTAATGTAGGTGGGCCTCATCCAATCAGCTGAAGACCTGAAGAGAACAAAAAAGCTGACCCTCCTCCAAGAGGGGATTCTTCCTGTTTGATAGCCTTTGAACTAGGACACTGGCTTTTTTCTTGCCTTCAGACTTAAACTGAAACATTAGCTCTTCCTGGGACTTGAGCCTGCCAACTTTTGGACTAGAACTACACTATTGGCCCTCTTTGCTGACTCACCCTGTGGGTCTTGGAACTTGTCAGTCTCCATAGTAATCACGTGAACCAATTTCTCGTAATAAATCTACATCTGTATCTGTATTGCTACCTCTATGTACACACATGAATACACATGTCCTGTTACTTCTGTTTCTCTGGAAACCCTGATGAATATGATGAAAAATCAGAGTTTCTGTTATGGTTTAGAGTAGACAGAAAAAGAGTTCCTCTTAGATAAAATAGCAGTTATGATAACAATTCTTGGATGATTTTATCTTTAAACATTAATATACATTCTCCTTGTGTATTTCAGCAGGCATTGTTAGTGCATCACTCATACTTCTTCAGCACCACTGGGAGCACCATGCTAGAGTGGCAGAGTATTAATCTCAGGTGTCACCCTTAAGCTGGGGCAGTTGGAGTTGATGGGTAAATCCCCCAGTTTCCTCACTCCTCCTGCCATGGGACAACCCTGAGGCATGTTTTATGTTGTTCCCCAGAGATTCCCAGAAACACTGAGACTGAGTTGCCTTCAGAGGTAGCCTACTCATTAGAACTTGGTGAATTTGCTTCCCTCTTTTCCTTGTCTTATTTCCTGCCTCCCTCCCAGATCTTCTAGGGGTGGCCCTGAAAATAAACCATGTGCATTTATATTCTTGACTCAGACCTGCCTCTGAGGGAACCCAGCTTAAGGTGGGGATTGTGTCAACTTTGTAGGCAGATGACAGAGATCTTTAAGAAGAGTTACTCATAAACCACAGGTTGCATCCACCTTAATTTATTAAACCACATCAAATCTTCACTGAATGCCTACCATGTGTCTCCATGATATATAATTTTTTCTTACGTTGATCATTGATTTTGTTGTGGAGTTGTCCTCAGATGATGGACACAGAATAATTCGGTTTCATTTTTTTAAAGTTTATTTATTTATTTTGAGAGGGAAACCGGGCATGTGATCAGGGACGGGGCAGAGAGAGGGGGAGAGAGATTGAATCCCAAGCAAGCTCCTTGCTGTCAGCGCAGAGCCCAACGTGGAGCTCAGTCTCACGAACCCTGAGATCATGATCTGAGCTGAATCCGACAAGATCGGGCACTTTCAGGGTGGTATGGCCATAGACTGATCTGAGGTGAATCAAGAGTCAGATGCTTAAATGACTGAGCCACCCAGATACCCCTAATTTTGTTTCATATGCATTGCCTTTTACTTCCTGTCTACCATATAATGACTCCTGTAACTAATGCAGGCATCTCATAGTGGAAAATGACTCTACCTATAACCCTCATCCAGGAACCATTAGGTACAAGTATTTAAAGGTAAAGAAAGCCATAAAAGTGTATGAACAATGGACTGGATCCAGTTTAATGGTTCTTGTTTTTGAATTGAATATCAGATGCCTTTTAATTAAAGAGATTGCTTTTTGAACATCTTTGTTTATTAATTTGAAATGTAATAGCAAGTTGTAACCACATATTTTAATAGTTTTGCAAATTATGTGAAATTTTAGGATACAAATGGCTTCATTTTTTGTTCAAAAGAGGTCTTAAATGGGCATGACAATGGTAACAGTAATGATAGTAGTCAAAATCTGTTGAGGGTTTATTCTCTGCCAGGTACTGAGTCCGCTATTTACTGTATATTATTATTAATTCTTAGAGCAGTTTGCAGGAAAGGTTCTTTTTTTTCCCCTTTTCCCTCCATTTTACAGGTGATGAAACTTGAGTACAGAGACACTAAGTGATTTTCCCGAAGACATACAGCTGTTGTCACAGTAGAAATTAAACCAGGTCATTCTGATTTGAAAGCCTGTGTTTATTTTACAAATGGCAAAGAGATCCTCAGACCCTGAACTGCCAATTCTCCATATGGCCCTTGTGTTTCTACTAGTATCAGTTCTGTTCTTCTTCAGTGAAGGAAATTTATCTTTACATCTATACTGTGCTGTTGACATTTTTCACATAGCATTCTATAAAGAATCTACTGTAATTGTAAATTCTTACAACTCCTGATTTTTCCCTATGGCCTATACTCTCCGGAGAGTGAAAATCACTATGCTAATTACCTTGTGGATGAGTTTAATTGACGAATGGATAGGTTTTAAAAATTGGTCTGGGCCATTTGCCAGGTGCACTTAAGTCTGTGTTAGTGCCTTACTGACTTGAGAATACGTGAATTCTGCTTCCTGCAGGTGACTGCTTATTACAACTTCAGCAAGGAAATGCTCTTAGACAATTTTATCACATCAGTTATCTCTTCAGAATCCTTTGTGGGTTCTCATTGCCTTTTGAAGATAATCTAAACACCCTAATAGGGTGGTCAGAGACTGCTAGCTCTTCACCAAAAACCTGTTTCCTCTTAACACACACAGCTGAGCTACATTTCCCAGCTGCCTTTGGAAGTAGAAGTGGCCATGTGACTGAAGTTCTAGCCAATAGAAGGGAAGCAAAAGTGGTGTTATTTCATTTTGGCAAGGGTTTCAAAAAGGGTCTGAGGCCCCTCCACTGAATTTTTCTCCTTGTGATTGCTGCCTACGGAAGACAGTGAGACCCTAAGGTAGGAGTTGCCAACCTTTTTTCTGGAAAGGGCCAGATAGTAAATGTTTTAGGCTTTGTGGGATGGTCTCTGTCAGTACAAACCTTTTATTTTTATGTTTTTATGACCCTTTAAAAATTAACAGTCATTCTTAGCTCACTGAAGGAGAAAGCCAGCTTGTGCCTATTCATTTACTCCTGCCACATGATGAGCCACATGACGTAAGGAGCCTGGGTCCTTGAATAAAAATATGGAGGAGAGAACACCACCATATGTTTGAACTATTAGGCACATTGGGGCTTATAAGCACAGACTTTTTTTGATTACAACTAACCTTGGGTCCAAGCCTCTATCTCCATACATATTTCCTCATTTTTTTGATGCTTCCTGCACGTTGGCCCAACTGAAATACTGCCTATTTTTTCATTACTCTAATTTCTCAATTTCATACATTGATTTATGTAATTTCCTGCTGGGTCTTAATTTGCTCCACCCTATCCCTGTTCTTTGAAATCCTTCTTCTCCTTGAAGACCTGTCTCAAATGCCACCTCCTCTAAGAAGTATTACTTTAACTGAGAGAAATGTTACTGACTCTTTGGGTTTTCATATTTGATTTTAACTAACAGTTATTATAGCTTTCTCCGAAATTTTATAGTTGTTTGTACATGCTTTTGTCTACGCTACCAGTGTCAACTTTAAGAGGAAATCTCGGGTAAACCCGCCATATAAAACTTGGTACATACTTGTGTACCTCACTCAGGGGGTAGGATGTACAATCAAATCAAGTCTTTGGGCAAAAATAGTGCAGAGTCGAAATGTCATTGATAAATTCCTTAACCAGGCAGTCAAATGCACAGCTGGGTTTAGGGACCGTGTGCACACAAAATATTTTAATTAAAAGATTATACACTGAAACTAATGTAATAAATGTGTGTCAACTATGCTTCAGTGATAATAAAGTTTAGATGATACCCATGGCAAAGAGAACCTCAATGGTGGAGGAAAATGGAACCAGTTGTTCTCTCTGAGGCACATATGCTCACAGTGGAATAGCAGAAGGATAGCTGGCACCCTTTATGTAAGGGTTCCTGTTTCTTGCTGAATATGTACATTGGAACTTACCAAATTTAGATATCCACAGTGGCAGGGCTCCAATAAATTCGTGACTTAATTAAATGGTTTAACCACATATTTTCTTCTTAAGATAATCATTCTGGGAAGGAGTTATTGTTTTGGCAACTTCACTTCAGGAGGGGGAAGAAAGAGGCTGCTGGGTTTGCCCTTGAACTTCTGAGTGAGAGCAGTGTGCTGCAAGATAAGTCTTGGATGATATCCAGGAGAGAAAGTCTCCTGGGCTCTGTGCCTGTCCCTTCTGGGGAAAACACTGATAAACAGGAAGGAAAAGAAAGAGCCAAGTTCAAACCAAGAGTGTACCTCTCTTGGTTTGGCCTCTCTTAAGGGACAGTGTAGGTAACATTGAAACACAAAATATTTGTGTGCATGTTCCTTTTGAAACAACTCTTTTAAGGTCAGTTAATGTTATTCATACAGACTGCTATAGCAGTTGCCTTAGGTGGTGTGAGAGCTGAAAGGGACCTATGTTGGGGATCATCCGTTTCAAAACCCTTAATTTATTTCTTTGATGTGCACATTGTAGATAGGAAAGTTTGAGCTTCTCTAAGTTGATGGAATCATTAGCCCCAGAGACTGGGCATATAAGGAAGAACTAGGGATACCTGAGAGTTGGCCCCTGCTCCCCAGACCAAACTTCTCAAGCAAGGTGCAATTAATTCCCCATTTCTAAGTTCCTAATACCCTAAATGAACACTGTCCAATAGAACTTTCTGAGGTGATGGAAATGTTCTGTACCTGTGCTTTTCATTACATAGCCAACAGCCACATGCATTATTGAGCATTGGAAATGTGGCTAGTGCAAATTGAGATGTCTACTGGATTTCAATGACTTAGTATAAAAAATGCCAAATAGGGGTTGCCTGTGTGACTCTGTTGTTGTGGCTCACGTCATGATATCATGGTCGTGAGATTGAGCCCCGTGTTGGGCTCTGTACTGGGGCGTGGAGCCTACTTAAGATTCTCTCCCTCTCCCTGTGCCCCTTCCCTGCTTCTCCCCATCTCAAAAAAATGTCTCATTAATAATTATATTTATATTGGTTATATGTTGAAATAATGTTTTGGATGTATGGGATTTAACATAGTATATTATTAAGACTAATTTTACTTGTTTCTTTTCATTTTTTTTAATGTGGCTGCTAGTAAATTTAAAGTAACCTATGTGACTTGTGAGTGTCTTTACTGGACAACATTGCTCTAAAAGATGCTTCTATTGATGTACAGTGTGAAAGTGTTGCACTTTGACTTTTTCTATTCTAAATCTCTTAGAACCAAATGTCAACAGAACAAACCAGAAGCCTTTTGAATCTCAAAATAGAAATAATATTCTGGGAAATATGGGCTTATATTTGTTCTCACACAGGTGCTTCCAACAACTGTAATGCTATGTCATTGTCCTTTAATACTAAGCCATGAGTGAGGTACAAGGAGGTTATGAAATTCTCATAGGGCCATTCAACATGTTGTGTCCACAGCTGGGGCTATATATTTCCTTTACTTTTCACCTTACATCTTTACTGCTTCTGAAATAAGAATGTGCTAAGTCTCCAACTGACATCTGTGCTTACATTTAATTCAGGAAATATTAATGGAACTATTTTTTTTCTTTAAATTTCATTAAAGTACATTACTTATTATGTTAGGGAGCCATTTAGATGTGCTGACAGAGGTGAGTACAGACATGTGAATATTGCTTTTCTCCAATATGAACATTTCTTAGGTATGGAGTCTTTGAGGCCATTGATTTTTCTGCTCTTCAGATCTCAGGTATTTAGTCTAGGATATGTGCCTAATGAAGTAAAAAAAATACAAACTAACATAATTCAGAAAAAGTTACTGAAAATCTACATAGATTTTAGAAAGTGGAAAGCATATATTTTGGTATCATTTGAGTTACACCAGAAATAAAATGAAAGATCTTTTTTTTGGATCCAGTTATGCTGAAAATTTTCTCTACTTTCCACTTCGCATTGACAGTTTGGATGGAAAGTCATTCTGATCAACCAGGAATGGAATGCTTCTCCAGTTTTCTTTTCAGTGTTCTCCAAGGTATTCAGGTAGGTTCTTTTCTTTCGGAAGATCTCTTTCTTTCCAACTTCGCCTCCAGAAGTGGTCTCCCAGGAATACAAGAGATTGTCTGAATGTTGCAACTAAAAATCTAAATTCTTGGATCATGTCTGTGGATATAGAAAGTGCCTTTGGGAAGAGCACAGTTGGCTGTTCCAGGGGGGAATAGCAGAACCAGAGCTTGTCTTGAGAGCTGGTTGTGTGCAGAGTGAACTAAGTGCTTATTACTATTGGGTATTTGTACAGCACCTTTCCCATACCTTTCATGGACATGTTTTCTTTTGTCTTCATAATCTGAAAAAGGTAGTGGCGTTAATAGTACTGAGCTAGAATAAATAGTACATGATGTCCTATGATGAGAGTTTGGCACATAGTAAACAATGATAAACGCTAGTTTTAGTTTTCTCCCCTCTCCCCACTTGTTGGGAGCAGAAGGTATTTGACCCACTTCTTGTGACCTTGAAATCTGTGTCTCATCTGCCCCACCACTCCTCTTTTACCACAGAATGTAGTTTTTATTCTTGAGCTGTATTTACATTGATGTGTTAATGTGCTGTTACAAGCTTCAGGAAACCCTGTTGGAATGACCGTAGTGTAGCTCAGTACCAGTAAATTGCAGTGAAACTGGTAGCAAAATGTCAATATTTTCTTCCCGGAAAAGTAGGCCTATTTAGGGTTACCCATGCTCTATGAATGTGGTATAAGTGTATACAACAAAGAGATTTTTTCTGGCCAAAACTGTGACATATTAGCAGGTCCCACTGTGGGGCAAGCCAGTATTTCTAGATCTCAGAATTTGGCAATATGAAACATTCAGTCTTTAGTTATATCCTTTAAACCGGATGTCCTCAAGCCTGATGATATGTTGGAATCATCCAAAGACCTTTTAAAGATACAGATTTTTTTGTCAGCTACCTGAGGATTCTGAAATGGATTTAGTGTGGAGTCTGGGAACACACAGACTATGATTCTGACAAACTAAAGGCATTTCATAAAAACATGACATGTGCCATTAAAAATATAAAGCTCTCTTACTATATTCATAGACATTAGAGCAATGCCTCTCCTTTCTGTATTATTTGAATGCATTACACATTATTATTTTGATTATTCATAAAATTCTTTTTTTTAATGTCTATTTTTGAGAGACGGAGACAGTGTGAGCGGGGGAGGGACAGAGAGAGAGAGGGAGACACAGACTCTGAAGCAGTCTCTAGGCTCTGAGCTGTCAGCACAGAGCCCAATGCAGGGCTCAAGCTCGTGATCTCACGACCTGAGCCGAAGTCGGACACTTAGGCAACTGAGCCACCCAGACGCCCTGAGTATTTATAGAATTCTTATTGCTCATTCAGAAAACTAGATTCTTTTAAAAAAAAATGTATAGATGTTGGTGAATTTTTTTTCTATTTTTTAAGTGTGGGTGGAGGAGTTTTTGGGTTTGTTTTTGTTGTTGTTGTTTGTTTGTTTTTGTTGTTGTTGTTTGTTTGTTTGTTTGTTAAGGGTTTCTTCCTATTTGTGTGAAGTTCCTCAGGTTAATTGTCTTGATCTTGCCCTCCTAATTGCTTAGCTGGTCATGGGGTCTCAGAAGTCTTTCTTGGGGCTAATAGGAGTCTTACAGTAAGCATGACTATACGATATACATATTTCATGAAGAGAAACAGGCCACCAGTTAATTAGGTGTTTGTTTTTATCTGCTGTGAAACCCAAAGACTGGATTTCTTGCATTTTTGAAGTGTTCTCATTCTCCTGTCTAGGGGGAAGGGAAGATAAATGAAGGCTAAGAATCACTTAACGTGGCTTTACTCTGAGGTGGCTTTTCCTGAAACGGCTGTTATTCTACAGCTGTATATCACATTGCAGCAGCTTCACATTTTAAATTCATTTTACTGGAAGCATTTTTGGTTTTCTCCTATTTCTCAATCAAGAATGATTATTTGTCAAGCATAGAAGTGAAACTGCCCAGGTCTCAAGTCATTTTAGAAAGAGCAACATGAAATGACATTTTTCAAGGGTTAGACGTGCAGCTCAAAGGAGAAGGGCAACTTGACTTGGGAGAAGATAGTGGGAGGAGAGCAAATAGAATATTTTCCTGGGGGAAAAATTCTGACTGTTTGTAATTAATGAACTCTCCCAATCGAACTATGGCTTTAAGGGAGATGATACAAAACAAAAAGCTATACTGTGGTTCTTTGGAAATTTGGTTCAGGAATGCGGAAATGTTTTCTACTTAGATGAAATGAATACATTAAGTAATCTACATTTGGTTGCAGAATTTTGCCATCTAAAAATGTTTTGAAGATTTTTCTGATCTAGAATGATTAACACATTGAAACTCAGAAACATGCTTTGCTATACAAATAGAGAGTTTGAAAACTTTTAGAAAACATACACCCAATTTTTTCCACTAGTAAGTTAATACCCTAATATCTTGGATTTACTTGAAGAGCAATTCAGTATGAAAGTGTAACAACATTACCTTGACTTGGAAAGTTGACTTTCTAAGGTAGAAATGGAATCCCTGGGGTGTTGGTTTGCTCGCCAAGTCAGCTAGTAAGAAGCAGTTGGTGACTACACATCCTAGCTTGATAATGCATTTAAGGAGGGATCAATAAGCCTGGCTTTGAGAAATACAACTCTTTTCCCCTGCCTCTTCACCAAATAAATAAGTAAAATAAAAATTGGCCTTTTGGCAACCTAGATGCTAATAATTCTTTTTGTTATTTTATTAATTTGTTTTGAAATTGTAGGTTGCTGACATAAGATGACAGTATAATCCTCCTTTAGGATTTTTTTCATATTCATAGGAAAAAGATGAGACTTGCCTTTGAGTATGTTAGTGGAATTTTTCAAATTGAGATTTCACATGGATATGTCTTGCTAAGGTTAACTGCTTTTTCTCCTTCTGAAACTCTGGAGGCTCCTGTTCCTCTGTCAAGCTATGGGACTTCCCTTACCCACTATGATCTCACTGATTCTATCTGAGGTTAGAACAATGATGATAATGATAAAAAATGGTAGCAGCTAAATTTTTTAAGTGCCAACTATGAGTCAACACTGCACTAAATGACTTTCATAGAGTATCTTTATTTTTTAAATTAAAAAGAATTTTTTTAAATTTTATTTTTGACAGAGACAGTGAGTGGTGGGGGAGGGGAGGCAGTGGGGCAGAGGGAGGGAGAGAGACAGAGAGAGAGAGAGAGAGAGAGAGAGACAGAGAGAGAGAGAGAGAGAGAGAGAGACAGAGAGAGAGAGAGACAGAGAGAGACAGAGAGACAGAGAGAGACAGAGAGACAGAGAGAGACAGAGAGAGACAGAGAGAGAATCGTAAGCAAGCTCCATGCCCAGTGCAGGCATAACACAGGGTTTGATCCCATGACACTGGGATCTTGACCTGAGCTGAAATGAAGAGTTGGAGGCTCAACTGACAGAGCCACCCAGGCATCCCAGATTATCTCTTTAAACGTAATTGTACTCTACTAGTTGGGTACTGACTGTCAATATCCACACTGAGAGGGGAGGAATCCCAGGAAGTGAATTAAGCTGACTGAGGTTGTAGAGGACAAGATGGACTCAAGCTGGATTTGAACTCATGTGGGTAGACGCTGGAGGCAGTGGTCATAGCTATCACGTTATCCCCGAGTTCTGAATTCGTGCAGTATATAATCCTTGATGGCATTTTGCTCCATTGCATAGGAGCACAGTAGCTAGGATGAGGCTGAGTGGGCTTTTGCCAGCTCCAGGACCAGCGTTAATGAGAAAATAATGGCAAGTGGTAATGAGTACAAAGCTGGGCTCAACAATGCTGGCTTCTGCTTACTTTGCAATTACAATGCTTGTTTGAAAATTATAGGCGAAAGTGCTTAGATATAACTGTTCTCTGATGCAGGCAAAATTCCCCTCCCATCTAGTTTATAGCATTAATTAGCTTAGGAGGCCCTCTGTGGCTGTAGAACGGGGGATAAAATTCAGCTCAATATCATCCCAAAGAGTGAGTCGGTTAAATCTCCGTTATAACACTGCCAGGTTTTTAAGAGTATTTGAGGTGAAACTTTGAAGAACAAATCACTGGGGTTATTCAGGGACATCTTGTGTTTTCCTGCTTGTGCTGTTTGATCACCATCCTCTCCCTTACCACCCCATCATGATCACTATCACCATCGTCATCTATATGTAACTTTGTACTAGCAAGTTGACTTCACAAATGCACGAATAGAATAATGCTTGACATATAGTAAATACTCAAATGTTTGTTAAATAATGTGAACTAAGGGGGGGTGTTGAGCACCTCTTCTGTGGTGAGCAGTGTGTGAAGTTCTGTGCCTTCAAGGTGACATTTAATCATCCTCACCACCCTATGAATGGGTCCTATTATCCCTGTTGTACAAATGAAGAAACTGAGGCAGAGAAATTAAGCAACTTGCTCAGGTTCACCCAGCTATTGAGTGGGAAAATTGGGACTTGGCCCCAGGCCTGTTGCACTTCTAGAGCCCATGATGCTCTATTACCCAGTATCGTCACCGTCCAGACCACTTTTTTTCATCTCATAGTTCTTTTAGAAAGTACAGCTTATACTCAGTTGAAACTGGCTCCCATGAAGAAAAACGAAGGCCAGCAGTATTAGTTTGAAGGAAGAACCGGACGAAACCAGCACTACCTCTGTGTTTTAAAAGCTTTTACAATTTCTTCTCTGAGAGTGATCTGCCTTGATAAATACTAGCAGTAGCTTAAAATCTCCCTCTTGGGCATCGTTCCAATGCTGTTTCTGAGAAATTTTCCTGTGAAAGGAAATCAGTAATGGTGAACTCCTTTGGGAAGATTTTCCACATGCAGAACATTTTCAGAGTAGGAAGTCTCAGAAATGTAGACAGGAAACTGTCTCCTAAAAAATGCAGCCTGGAAGGGCACTTGGGTGGCTCAGTCAGTTAAGTGTCTGACTTCCACTCAGGTCATGATCTCGTGGCTCCTGAATTCAAGCCCCATCTAAAGGTCTGTGCTGACAGCTCAGAGCCTGGAGCTTGCTTCAGATTCTGTGTCTCCCTCTCTCTGCCCCTTCCCTGCTCTCAAAAATAAACAAACATTAAAAATAATTTTTTTTAATGTAGCCTGGAGAAGCTGCTTGAGGTGCTGTTTGAGGACACATGAAATCAATCTCCCTGCATCCCTTTCACTATAGCCATGGTCACACGGATCTGGACTTCGTTTTCTCCCGTGAAATGAAACCCTTGGGCTCATATATATCTAAGCGATGTCTGGTTTTGGAAGGGCAGCTAAGCTGCTTTATCTCACCCAGTTATAAAGGATTTGTAGGTAATAGGGAAATGCTTCTATGTAATCATAGCGGCTGTTAACCCAGTTACCTAGGGAACTCTGGCTTCCTCAGGACCCTATTACAACCTGGCATCCTTTGCATTTTGGTTTCACAGAGATGCTCTTACTTCCTGAAACTGTCTTATGAGTGTGGAAGTTTATGAGGATTGCTGAAACTGTGGAAGATAAGGAACCATGTGGCCTTAGGACTTCTCACAGTGCCTGATTCACTGTACTTCCTCAATAAACTTGTGTCAAGCCAGCAAATGAATAAAAAAAATGAATAAATGAATAAACAGGGACCATTTCCCTGAATGGCAACTGGTCAACCAACTAGTTTTTTCTCTGTCTTGGATAACTTAAATGTGTGCTCTGAGGAAAGTCACAAAGACAATAGTAAGAAGTAAAAATACACATGCTGTCTCTTCCCATGCATTTATGCTATTCCCACAGGTATAAAATAGGTTGTACAGAAATTTTCTGAGCCTCTCATTTAAATTATATTTAGATTATCAAAAAAGGAAGAAAGTTTATATTATGCAGGAAAAGGACACCCTCAGTTGTCCGAGCCTGGGGTTATGTGCAATGAATGATACGTAAAGAACAAAACCTACTCGTTTGTTCCTCAGTCATCATTAGCTACCTTCTCTAATGGTGACTGTCTGACATTTAATCATCCATCTGGAATCTTGTAGCTCACTGAATTTTGTAGAGTTCCAGATGCTACCTCTCACTGATGGTGTCATTTTTCTTGATTGAAATAGTGGAAATTATAATTAATTACTTTTTATTGTTAAGTTTTTGTTGAATTAGCTATCTCCTATCTCCTACCAAATCTAAACGTTCCAGGGTCAATCACTGGGCCCCTGTTGTTCACTGTTTGTTCACATGCCCGGCACTGGGTCTGGCACTTGGTAGGTTCCCCTAGAAGCAGAAACTGAAGTGGGGATTCTGAGAAGGTGAGTTTTGAAGGAGTATTCTCTGCAGAAAGGGAGTGAGGGAAGGACCTAAGCAAGGCCTCAGCTGAAGATAAGATGAATCCAGATCCCGTGGGCTGGTTACACCATAGAATTAGGACTACCTTAAACCCTTGGTATCCTCATGTTATTCTTAGGCTCTGTGATTCCCCTAGGGATGAGATTTGCATAGCCTTCTGAACAAAACCATTCCTTTACTGCTGAGAGCAATTCTTTAATACTTTGACAAGGACTTTGGGGACAAAAGTGCAATGCTAGACATCTCTGTTTTATCTTTCTTTATGCTACTGGCTACATTCTGCTTGTTCATGACTTTTCCTGCTGGCTTTTTTTTTCTGTTTCTTGGATTCTGTTTTTTTTCCCTACACTATTGACCAATTTGACTTAACTACATTGCTTTTCCTTCAATCAGGACTTCTATTTACTTCTTGCTATGGTCTTTGTGACTTTCCTTAGAGCACACATTTAAATTCTTCAAGACAGAGAAAAAAAAAGAGTTGGTTGACCAGTTGCCATCCAGGGAAATGGTCCCTGTTTATTCATTTATTCATTTTTGTATTCATTTGCTGGTTTGACACAAGTTTATTGAGTAACTACAGTGAATCTGGCACTATGATAAATGCTAAGGCTACGGTGGTGAACAAAACCAAATGTGATCCTTGCCTTCATAGGGTGTAGAGTTTCGTGGGCAGGATTCTAGTATCTGGACCTGTGCCTGAGGCACACACTGTTAAGAAGAAGAGTGTGGATGAGGCTCAGGAACTGTGATGTCTCAGACATACCCTTAGCATCTAGTAGGTGGCTTGTGTGGTCTTTCTATAACAGTGTGATCCTAGATATTTTGTATTGGTTTGGTATCTGCCTCACCCTGTCCCTTTCTCTCAAGTCTTCTTGTATGATTCCAATTTTCTCACTCTTCCCCACCCTCATTCCAGGAAGGATGGATGCTGTGAGTGTTGCCTTTGCTTTGCTTTAAAGCAGGGGTTATAATGTCACAAACCCAGGTAATCCTTCCGGAAGATTTGAAAACAAAACCATAAATAATTATTTTAAATGCACTTTTAGTCACCAAAGGGATAAAATGAGTTTGCATAACTTAGGGCTCTGTAATGGAGTTTTTCATATAATAGAGTTGAAATCAACAAAGAATTTTTTTTAAAGGATCATTATATACTGACAGCTTGGTGTGAAATGTGAATTATGTTAGTGATTGATTATAGAATGGTTGTGTGGTTTATGCTTTTTTTTTTTTTTTTTTAATAGTGGAGGTAGCCTCTCCATTATATAGCTTTTGGCTGTCTTATCAGTAAAACATAGACACACACACACACACACACACACACACACACACACACACATGGAAATCAACTCTTACATCTAGAGACTGACTTTTCAGCCCAGTAAATGCATAGCTTGGTTCCTAGATATCTTTTACTAAAAGTTTTCAGTTATTTGTGCTTTAAATTATGTGTCTACTCTTTTCTCTCAACACCAACATTGTTTACCTTTTTCTATGATTTTTTTTTTGAGAAGGCGGTGGAGCATCAGAGTATATTCCAAATTTTTAACTAGAAGCATATTATTATGAGGAAACTTTATATTCCACACTTAAGAAAATTCTTCATTAAAATTGTGTTGCTCAGCATGAATGTATTTAATCCATGCTGAAAAGGTAATTTTTTCTTCAAATTTTTATTTAAATTTTGTTAGTTAACATATAGAGTAATGCTGTTGTTGGGAGTAGAATTTAGTGATTCATCACTTACATGTAACACCCAGTGCTCATCACAATAAGTGCCCTCCTTCGTACCCATCACCCAGTTAGTCCATTCCTCGCCTACCTCCCTCCATCAACTCTCAGTTTGTTCTCTATCATAAAGAGTATCTTAACTTTGTTGTAAATTAAAAAAAAAAAGTCTCTTAATTTTGTTTTCGTCTCTCTCTCTCTCTCTTATTTTTCCCCTTCCCATATGTTTATCTGTTTTGTTTCTTACAGTCCGCATATGAGTGAAATCATACGGTATTTGTCTTTCTCTCATAATATTTGTCTTTCTCATAATAAATTATAGCTCCATCCACATTGTTGCAAATGACAAGATTTCATTCCTTTTGATGGCTGAGGAATATTCTATTATATATACCACAACTTCTTTATCCATTCTTCAGTCAATGGACACATGAGCTCTTTCCATAGTTGGCTATTGTTGACAATGTTGCTATAAATATCAGGGTATATGTGCCTCTTTGAATCTGTACTTTTGTATCTTCTGGGTAAATGCCTAGTAATGTAATTGCTGTATTGTAGGGTATTTCTATATTTAACTTTCTGAGGGACCTTCATACTAGTTGGCAGAGTGGCTGCACCAGTTTGCATTCCCACCAACAGTACGAGAGGGTTTGAAACGGTAATTCTGAGTGAACTTAATTTGGAACTGGTAAGACAATGAAAGTCATTAATTTAATCTACATTTCAGGAAAAGTGTTTGAGTAAATAATTATCAAATTGTATCCAAATTGTATCCTAAACCAATCAGCAGGGTTTAATAACTGGCATAGCAGAATTTTTTTTTAACAGAAAGGTGGGTCATACTAAATAGAAATCTTAAACGAATTAATTGTATGTGATACAGGGCACTGTGCACATTCATGTTTCTAGAGTTTGAGAGAGTTTCCAAGCCAAGTAACTCTTCTTCAGTTTAGATTTTAATATCATTAACTTGGTATCATATTTCATAGTGAAAATGTGATTTAGATTGTTCTTACTAAGCCTAAATGACTAAGTGGTTATGGAACAACCTTTAATTAATCTATGTAAAACTTGCTTTTACTTTATAGGCTCACCTTTTATTAGGGCTGAATGCTAGTCCTGATAATGCTACAGATCAGTTGTTTGACCTTGGGCAATTATTTTGGTTCTTTTGGGCCTCAGTTTCCCCATATGTCAGACGCATGTGCTGTACAGAGGAGTAGTTTTGAAATTCTGTTGAGAATAAGGATCATCTAGGGAGCTTGTTAGAATGCGGTTTGCTGGGTCCTCCTCCCACAGATCATAATCTACTAGATTTGACGGTATACCTCTGGTTTCTGACTAGTGTCTGTGCCCATAACGCTGCCGCCTCTCCTGAGAGTAGGGATAAACTGCTGGTGCAGCACCAATCCTCCCCTTGCACATGATGTTCTTACTATTTATTATCCACTCAAGGAAAGGGCTCCTGAAATTAAACTTTTAACCCTCATGTACCATCATTTTCCCCTCCCTCTCCATACATTGGTAGACACAACACACTAATATGTTCTTGTTTCTTGTATGTTAAAACGGTCCCTCCGGATTTCACTACCCTTCTCATTACCAAACCATTTCTTTTCTTTCTTTTTTTTTCTAATTTTTTAATGTTTTTTTTTTTAATTTATTATTTTGAGAAAGAGAGACAGAACATGAGTAGGGGAGGGGCAGAGAGAGAGGGAGACACAGAATCCAAAGTAGGCTTCAGGCTCTGAGCCGTCAGCACAGAGCCTGATGTGGCGGTTGAACCCACGAACCGTGAGATCATGACCTGAGCCAAAGTCAGACACTCAATCGACTGAGCCACCCAGGCACCCTACTTTCCTTTCCTTTACTGCTATAATACATTCATCATAGATACTTCACTTCAGACCATTTTTATTCTTTTTCTACCTTGAGAACTGCACCAAGAGTAATACTGTTTTATTTACATCTAATAATGGCAAGAATAGCTAATATGGATTGAGTGCTTGTTAGAGTCCAGGACTTTCTGACTGTCTGCCTCTGGCATTCCTTTAATGCACACAGCACTCTTAGGAAGTTAGTATTTTCCTTTGGCCTTTGACTCTTTAATTATGTCCTCAGGTTAATAGTTCAGTCTTGAAGATCAGCCTAAATACATTTTTTCAAGTTTCAAAATAAAGTCCCATTGGAATTTAGACTGAGATTGTGCTAAACTCATTTATGTTGAGAGCAATGGCATCGTTATGATATCAAGTCTTACCACCCAAGAACCTCTATTAACCTAATTCTTACCTCCTTTTTTAAAAAAAAAGGTTTCATTTTTTTCAAAGTAGTTCTAGGTTTACAGTAAAGTTGAGCAGAAGGTACAGCTTCCCACACTATCTACATCAAAATACTACATTTTTTATGAATGATGAACCTATAGTGATACATCATTATCACCCAAAGTTCAGTATACATTAGAGTTTACTCTTGGTGTTTTTATTCTGTAGGTCTTTTTTTTTTTTTAATTTTTTTTTCAATGTTTTTTATTTATTTTTGGGACAGAGAGAGACAGAGCATGATCGGGGAGGGGCAGAGAGAGAGGGAGACACAGAATCGGAAACAGGCTCCAGGCTCCGAGCCATCAGCCCAGAGCCTGACGCGGAGCTCGAACTTACGGACCGCGAGATCGTGACCTGGCTGAAGTCGGACGCTTAACCGACTGCGCCACCCAGGCGCCCCGCTTTATTCTGTAGGTCTTAACAAATCTATAATGACATCTACCCACCATTAAATTATCATACGGAATAGTTTTACTGCCTCAAAAATCTTCTGTGCTCTTCTATTACTCCCTCCTTCCCTCCAGGTCCTGGCAACCACTTACACTTTTGCTGTCTCTGTAGTTTGGCCTTTCCCAGAATTTATGTATTTGGAGTCATATGGTATGTAGCCTCTTCAAATAGCTTTCTTTCATTTAATAATAGGTATTTCAGTTTCCTCCATGACATTTCATGGATTTATAGTTCATTCCTTTTTAGTGCGGAATTATTTTCCATTGTCTGCATATACCACAGTTTATCCATTCACTTCTGAAGGAATCTCTATTGATTCCAAGTTTATGGCAATTACAAATAAAGCTTCTATAAATATGTTCGCACGTTCTTGTGTGGGCACATTTTTTCAACTTATTTGAGTATTTCCTTGGTATTTACTAAGAAGAATGATTACTGGATCATGTGTTAGAATATGTTTAATTTTGTAAGAAACTGCCAAGCTACCTTCCAGAGTGGCTGTACCATCTTGCGTTCTCATGAGCAGTGAATGAGAGAGAGGTCCCTTCGCTTCATGTCTTCACCATCATTTGGTGGTGGTAGTGTTCTGGATTTGGCCATTCTAATAGGTGTGTGTAGTGATGCCACATTGTAGTTTTAATTTACAACTCCTTAATGACATATCATGTAGAACGTCTCTTCATACACTTACGAATCCCCATTTAATTACTTTTGTTAAGGCTATGTAGTTTTTTCCATGTTGGCTCTGCATAACTCCTATTATATTTTGTGGTTGACTGTTTTTCCAAAGATGGTTGCAATATTATATATTATACCATATACTTTTGTAAATCTGGCTGTTTCCCTATAAAGAGGTAGAGTCCAGTTTGGGTGGGTTTGTGGCTTACTTGTAACCAACAGAATGCAGTGGCAACGATGCTTGGTGACTTCTAAGGATAATCCATAAGAGGCTTTTCCTTTCCATGAAAGACTAGGCTGTGATGCACCTTTTTTTCCCTTCCTTTTTTTTTAAGCTGGAATACTCACTCGTAAGGCCTTCAGCTGCCTTGAGGCTGCCATTTTGTGACTCCAAAGTAGCATATGGAGAAACTGACTGTAGAAGCCCCCAGACTCTAACAAAAAGGTATCAATCCTCAGCTGCTTCCATGCCCTCATATGTCAGCTCCAGTCACTATCTGACTGCAGACTCAAGCGATATCCTGATTAAAACCTTCCATTTGGGATATTTTTGAATGCCAGACCCTAAGACATCATGAAACATAGTAAAATAATTGTTCTTTTTGTAGGCCACCAAGTTTCAGGGTGATTTATTACATAGCAGTAGATACCTAGAACAAATTTATTCTTAAATTATTACCTTAAATTTTAAATTGCTATTGTGAAATTTTTAAAAATGAACCTTTCTATTTTTGTCTCTATGGTCATTCTTGTAATTTTGTGTCTCATGCAACATGTGTATTTGTACATTAGAAGATGTAATACCTCCAAACTACTTTTTCATTTGCTGAATTTGGGCTTTCATCTCTCAACTAAGGAACACATAATTTAAGCTATAATTTATGGTGACCTGTGTACTAACAGTTACTAGTTGAGTTTTGGTGGTTTGGATACTTTGGTGTCTATATTTGAATATTATTTTTTATAATAAATTTTATGTAAAAATGAATGGAAAAAATGAAAAATAAAAAAGCTAATACTTAAGATAAGAAACACAGGTCTCCTAAAATTAGTTATAATCGAGGCAAAAATGGAAATACTCAGTTGTGCCCAAAATCTCAAACAAGCTTCAAATGAGTATTCATTGTCCGTATGCAATTGCATTCAGTTGTGAAGGAAGTATCCAAAATTAAAACACATGAATGAAATGTTGGAAAAATGATATTAAAGATGGTGTTTAAAAGGTGGGTTGTAACTGGAGGTTTTATAATTATCTTATGGCTCTGGGCTCAGTAAAGCCATTATTATATTCATTTCTAACTAGTACTAGGTGAAGTTTTGGTGAAGGTTTTACCAAACAAAGAAGCTTCTGAATCCCTTTGGAAAGAGAGCCCTCACTTGAGATAATGACACAATGATGAGAGAAATTGATGTACAAAAGGAACTAATGACTTTGACACTGATGAAACCATACAGGAGCCAAGATTTCCTCAGGATCCAGAGGTAGTGAGAAAAATAACTCAGGATCCAGAGGTAGTTTCTAGGGGTAACTGTGAAAATGCATGTAAGCGCTTCATTTTTTTTTTTAAACTTTATTAATTTTGATAGAGCAGAGCACATGTGTGTGAGTGCGCAAGTTGGGGGTGAGGGGGTAGAGAAAGAAAGGGAGAGAGAATACCAAGGAAGCAGTGCCCTGTCAACATGGGTGGAGCCTGATTGGGCTCTGACTTACAACCTGGTAGGTCTTGTGCTGAGTCCAAGTCTGAAGTTTAACTGACTGAGCCATCCAGGCACCCCTAAGGGCTTTATTTAATTGCCTTACTTATTACCTAACTTACTAATGAAACACCTCTACTTACTTAATAGATTCATAGATTCTTATGTTCCACGTCTCTCTAATCTAGTGTAGATTCATTGTTTTACATTGGTAGTGTTTTTTAGAAGCACATTATGCAGAACTGTAGGAAAATGTCTGTGAAAGGTATTGATCTTGCATACTAATTTTGTAAACAATTTAAAAAAAATTTTTTTTAACATTTATTTATTTTTGAGACAGAGAGAGACAGAGCATGAACAGGGGAGGCGCAGAGAGAGAGGGAGACACAGAATCTGAAACAGGCTCCAGGCTCTGAACTGTCAGCACAGAGCCCGATGCGGGGCTCGAACTCACAGACCGTGAGATCATGACCTGAGCCGAAGTCGGATGCTTAACCGACCAAGCCACCCAGGCACCCCAACAATTTTTTTAAAGATACACCTTACTGTTTTAATTATTTTAAAATAGATAATCTTGGGTTTTCCAAATAAACAATCATATCATTCATAAATTAAAATTTTATTTCTTTGTTTTAATATTTATATTCTTATTTCTTAATTTCCTATCTAAGTGTGTTGGCTAGCATTACAGAAAATGCCAGTGGGGATGATGAGCATCTTTATCTTGTTCCTGATTTCAGTTTCTAGGCATTCACAATTAATCATACATTATTTCTTAATTTTGAGAAATTTGAAAGCTGTATTTTACACAATCCTATTATAGAAGTAAACATGTATCCATTAACAAATAATTGAGGACATTGAGAAATGGAAGCTGAGTTTTATCAAATACTTTTTTTGGCATGACATTGAAATAGTCACAGTTGCTTTCTTTGAACTATTATGCATCAAGGCTTATATATTAAAGTAAAACAGAGATACAGATGATTTGCTAATTATTTCTTTGCTTTATAATTTTCATACTTGGAATTTAGCAATATTTAGCCATGTGAAATAAAGACTAGGCAGATGGCATTGCTTCATTTGATGGGTGAAGCCTCCTCTGTAGGCTAACACTTGATGGAAGACCCATCGAGTCGCTGCCCTTCCCAAGAATGGCTGTATAGATAAGGAAGGGATAAGGCTTGCAGGTAGGTCAGTATAGTAAAAGAAGTGTGAGCTGCTATTTGTCATTTGATTTTAGCTAATGCCAAGGATTTTAGTGCTCATTTAACAGACCTATGCCCATCATGAAATAGACAAAATATGAATTCCTTTAAAATACCTTGGAATTTTGTCAAAAGTGGTTATTATGAAAACCCTGAAAAAAGGCAATAAATAAAAATGTGTAAATTATTCTTGATTTCCTCTCTAAGATGTCTGTGGAAGCAGAGTTTCAAGGGCTGGGGAAAAAAGAATAAATACAATTTGGGATAGGACAGTTGATGTAAGCTCTTAATGATGTGGGAGGAAGTCTGAGATCCAAAGATTCTACCATATTCAACTAAGTCCTCTACATGAACTTCCAGGGATAATATTACATCTTTTGATTATGAGGCTAAAATTGTATCAAGACGAACAAAGAAGCGTTATTGAATAGATTTAATGTTGAACAACATAAATCCCAGAGAGGCTATGTTTTCTCTAAAACTGCCTCTAATAAGGATATGTTTGAAAATCTGAGTATAAGTATGCAAATAGATGTGTTTGCATTGTCAAGTGTGAATAACGCTAATGCTGAGGTGTTATCTCTAGCTGTAAAATTAATTGTTTGCAAATGTTAAGCCTATTAAGTGAGGTTTATTTACCTCAAATAATAGTGATTTTAAAAAATGATGCAAGATTGCCTGACACATCAAATGTGTAACAGGCTATTTCTTTCCTGAATGAAAATGAATGGCCTTACAAAGTGGAAAGTTAAAAATTTTTAAAGAAAATAATTTCATATAATTTCTTGAAAGTAGACTCCAACAAGCAAAAAAAGAGACTAAAGTCCTGAGAAAATGATTTTAAAACTTGAGTAGGGAAGGAATGGAAAGTTCTTATAATCCTAAAAATTAAAATAGTCCCCCCCCCCATCAGCAGAGGATACATTTCAAGACCCCTAGTGGATGCCTGAAATCACCGAAGTACAGAACTCCTAGATACACTATGATTTTCCATTACATAATACCTGTGATAAAGTTTAATTTATAAATAAGGCACCATAAGAGATAAACAACAGTAGCTATTAATAAAATAAAATAATTAAAATAATACACCATACTAAAAATTACATGGATGTGATCTTTCTCTCAAAATATCTTCATGTACTATACTCTTCTTTTTGTTTAAATTTTTAAAACATGTTTGTTTAAATGTTTTTTTTAATGTTAGTTTAAATGTTAATTTATTTTTGAGACAGAGAGAGACAGAGCATGAGCATGGGAGGGGCAGAGAGAGAGGGAGACACAGAATCTGAAGCAGGCTCCAGGCTCTGAGCTGTCAACACAGAGCCCGACACGGGGCTTGAACTCAAGCACCGCGAGATCATGACCTGAGCTGAAGTCGGATGCCTAACCGACTGAGCCACCCACGAGCCCCTGTACTCTTCTTCTTGTAATGATATGAGATAATAAAATGTCTACATGATGAAATCAATTGAGGTAGATGACATAGCTATTGTGACTTAGTGTTAGGCTACAAATGACCTTCTGACTATTGTCTAAAAGAGGATCACCTGCTTCCAGACCACTGTTGACTGCAGGTAACTGAAATCATAAAAGTAGAATTGTGGTTAAGGGAAAGCTATTGTAGTTCTAAAAAGCTTTCAGGTGAGGCTCATGCTCATGATGGGGAGACAGCACATTGAAAACTACTGGCCTGAACAATAAAGATGTTTTAAATTGCATGAAATTCTGGGACAGGGCAGCTCCAGGGATGCAGAATTAAGCAATTCAAAGAATCTCAAGTTAGCCTCACCAAGCAATCTCCTATCATGGTTACAGGATAGCTGCTATGGTACAATGTACTTGACGAAGAGTGTCAGGACACTTGGGTGGCTCAGTCGTTTAAGTGTTGGACTTCAGCTGAAGACATGATCTCATGATTTGGTTAGTGAGTTCGAGCCCCACATCGAGTTCTCTGCTGTCAGAACAGAGCCTGCTTTGGATCCTCTGTCCCCTTCTCTCTGCCCTCCTGGACTCACTCTCTGAAAGATAAATAAACATTAAGAGAAAAAAAAAGTTAAGAATTCCCAGTGAAAGCAGAGGGACCATCTCTTCTGGTGTGCTTTTCTTTTTAATTCATGGGAAAGCTTCCTCAATGTCCCTTGCAGACCACTGTTGACCACAAATGCATCATATATACCCAGCTCTTAGCCAATCACTAGCAAGGGGAATGGGATTACTATACTAGATTTGGATGAATGAAGATTTAGCTCTGAGTGGAAGATGGGAGCTCATTGCCAAGTGGAGGAAGGTGAATAGCCCAAACATAATCATGACTTGGTCAGCAAGGGAGATATGGATAAGGAGTTTGGATTGGCACTGACAGCATCTATTCCACTACACATTTAAGACCTTGTACAGCTTAGCTTCATAACCATGTAAGTGCAGTAATAATAAATATGACCCTAAGTGCTTCTATCTGCTACCTAGTAAGCATCTCAGTTTTGTGGAGTATTCCATCCTGCAGTGGTTCAATGTAAGTAGACTGTTCCTAGAAGGGTGTAACTGGCTCCAAAGAGGTACGTTGCCTTTCCTCAGGTGGAAATGGATCCCATTAGAAATGTTTAAAATGACATCCCACCTAATTTGTTAGGACTAAGGATTCTAAGTGTTGATTTTCTTGCCAAACGAACATTAGAAGAGGTGCTGCTTGCTTGACAAACTGGGTGACAACACAGCCTTTAAGAAGGACTCCTAGAGGCAAGACTGTCTCTTCTACATCCTTTCCTCACCCTCTTTGGTTCTTTTCCTTGCCCTCTTTGTGTTTCCAGACATAACAAAAAGACTGTAAATTTGGATGTTAGGATCCGAGGAAATCCCAACCATACTTTGAAGGAGAAAATTAGAGACAAATTCAATATGTCTATTGCAGATCCGTTTGTCCATGAATTCCTACGACTGTCTTTGAGAGATGGGGGAACTGGTTTCCGTCTCTGTGCCAGGTGATGTGAAGCCCATAGTGGACAAAGCAAATAAATTCTGGGCCCTTAGAGATGATACCTTAGCCCTGGTGAATTAGTAAGCTGTAAAGAAATAATTAAGAATTAATGTATATCTATTCCATTATATCGATTACCTTTTTCTAGATAAAATTTAATTGTAAGTTTATATTATTTTTAATACAGCTATTGAACTGGCTCACAAATTTCCTGAGAGTGAGATCCAGCACACCACTGGGTACATGATACACAAGGAGGTAGGCCAGAGGTACACCATCGACAGGACCTCCACTTGATTCAAGTTTCTGCTGCTGAAATGAGGGAGGGTTCTAAATGTATGTCCTTCTATGCACTGGAGCCCATGTCAGAAGGTCTGTTTCTGTCAGACCCCAGGCTGGCCCTGTGCTTCCGTGGCTCTGAGTATCCTAAGTGAAATCAACTGTAACGCAAGTTCTAAAATTGCACGACAGGTGACCATATCAAACCCTCCTTAACCCCTCTCCCCAGGGTGTACACACTCCTCTGACCCGAGGCCACACCACACAGTCCTGTGGTCCCATTTATTGGTCCTCGATCCTTAGGTGATACAAGCCCAAGCTTCCCTCGTTATGAGTGAAAACAGGAAGAGAAGAGGGATGAAGTCATTGGTTGGGTTGAGGGGCATCAGAGACTGGATATGGAACTACATTTTTTCCCATTCTGATCTCAAAAGAACTTAAAAAAACTATAAGATGCAGTCATTACTGGCAACTAGCTTTAAAAAAAAAAAAGGACTTCAGATTGTATCCCCTGCATCAATTATCATTGTTCTGTCTCTTGAGAGCCAGAGATTGAGAAGACATTTTGAAATTTGGCTTCTCGTTATTTGACCTCTAAAGAAAGTCAGTATGACTCTTGTCTGCTTCCTGTTGAGTTTCTAAAATGTTTAAGTTATGCAGGTAACTGGATATCATGGATGCGCTGGAGCACAGACTTGGAGAAGCCAGTGTGAGGTTTGGCAGCAATGCTATATATACATATACACATACTCATATACACACACACATACACACACACATACACACACACATACACACACA
>NW_024412400.1:19597470-19612470 GCF_014898765.1 Herpailurus yagouaroundi
ATACACACACACATACACACACACATACACACACACATACACACACATACACATACACACACACACATACACACATACACATACACATACACATACACATACACACATACACACACATACACACACATACACACACATACACACATACACATACACATATACATACACATATATTTACATGCATATGTTATATGTAATATATATTTATATATACCTATATATGTACACCTATAATTTTTGATTTTCTAGTGTGTAGAAGCTTTATGAGGGAGAACTTGAAATGTGCCTTCCTTCACAGTTCAGTCTAATAAGGATTTTCCTAACAGACAATTGCAGAGAGGTAGGAATCCTATGGTAGGGAGGGACACCTCCTTAGCAAAGCGCAACCAGTGGGTATGGAGGAAATCTGGCATGGGGGCTTACACTGAGCTTTAGGATCTACAGATCAAGAAGGAGCAGTGGTTGTAAGTCGACCTGGCTCTATGGTCCTTTTGCCTCCTGGCTTTGCGAGGAAGAGAGCTGCATGTACTATGACAACAGGGTATCTATCAGACATATCTAAGCTCCTCTGGGAAACAGCTAGAGGTTTGTAGCAGTTGAGAGGCTTGGGAGGGAACAGGGCCCTGCTAATTCCTTGATTCTGGACTTCTGACCTCTGAAACTGAGGGAAAAATTTCCTACTGTGGTAAGCCATGCGGTTACATGATTTGTTAAGTGCTTTGTTACCATAGTCGTGGGAAACTAGTAGAAGGCTGAATGAGAAAATAAAAGGCTCTGCTTTGCTGGGGAGCCACCCAGGTTGGCCTGCGTGTCCTCAAGGGACCAACGTTGTCCACAACTCCTCATAGCTCGTTAGACTTACTCTCTGGTGTCTTCTCAAACGTGAGCAAACACTGTTCCACTCCCATGACGCTGAATTTACTGTAGTCTCTCAACCTTCCGTGGTTTTTCTGACCTGCCTACATAAGTGCATGGAATTCTTTCTGCCTAGAGCGTACTTTGCTACCCTATCTCCTTCTTTACTTTGTCTCTTGTCCTTTAATCAGACTCCAAGCCTCGCTTCAAATGATTTCCCCTAATTCTGAGACATGACTTGGGGTGTGACACACGCTTTGTTTTGAATCATTTTCGTAGCCAGTGTTTACTGAGTGCCTCCTGTGTATAAGGTCCTATACTAGACGCTATATAGGAATAACAAAATTATAAATGCAAAACAAGATCAACCCCCCTCAACCAACCCTTTCTTTGTTTCAACTACAAAAAGGACTGTAAAAAGAGCACAAATAAATACAAGATTGTCTATGATCTAAGAAGAAGGAGGAGGAGAAACTTTGGGCCAGGGGAGAGGAGTAGGGAATGAGAGGTGATTCATGGCAGATAACTACTGAGCTGGTTCCACAAGTATAGGAAGGATTTGAACAGAGCAAGTTTGAGGGAGAAGGCATAGCATGGCAAGCTCATAGAGGCCGGAAGGCTCAGACTGAGTGTTTATTTGTACAACACCAAGCCCCTCAGCAGCTGGAACTTTTCCTGGGAAACCAGGGAACACAAATAATCAAGAAGCTGCTGTTTTTCTGACTTTGGAGATTTTATGGGAGCTGCCATCACCATGGCAGCAAGTGACGCTCTGCAAACATGAAGGTTTTGATGACTGAGCACCCCATATTCTTTGAATTAGATTTCAGGCTAAAATTACACAATAAAACTCCTATTTCATAATATGAGTAATCAAAAGTGGCGTCCTGAAAGAGAGAAGAGAAAATGTGCTGTTGTCACCTTGACCACGGTCTGGAAATGTTTTCCCTTTGAGCTCTCATTAGTGGCTTTATCACCCCCTGGTGGGCGCTTGGCATTTTCTGATGTATAGTACCTTTCCATGAGTGTGGAAAAATCCTCCCAGGTAGATTTAACTGCTCCTCTCACTGTGGGACAAAGGCTCTTTCTCAGATCTCTGTGTGTACTTTCTGTTTCCTATAATGCCAAGACCACTTCAATTCTAAACATTCCAGCTCAAACCACCTAAGAGGACCCGAATCTTTAACAGACACCTCACAGTTCTCTAAGACAAAAAAGGCAGACTGTAGAGAAAAATGGGATTTGTTTCTGGAGGAAGAGCTAGTGGTAAACAGCTGCCAAATTTAAACACCACCTTGAGCTGGGTACCCATAATAGCTCATCCCTGTTGTGTTTATGTTCCACTCTTTCCTGTGCCCTCCCCCAATATGGTAGAACAGTGGGTAGGCCATAATGACTGAAATACAGGCTGTGTGTCCACGAATTAGGGGAGATCAGGCAGAAAAAGCAATTTGTGTAATGTTGTGGAGAGCCTTAAATATAAAATTCAGAAGTCTCAATTTTATTTGGTATGTAACTGGGAGTTGCCCCAAGTTTTTGATAGGAGGAAATTATATTGTCAAAGGGATGTATTACCAGGTAGACTGATCTGGAAGCTAATCAATCAGGTATGTTGGAGTTAGGACGGTAGGGCTGAGGAGAAGTTTTAGGAAGGCATTTTCATGATTGTGTGAGAGATAGAAATCTCCAGAGGGCTGACAGCAGTGAGAAAGGAGAGGAAAGATAAATGAGAATAACTTTTGAAGAAATTATAATCCTTTGGTTAGCCATATTCTCTTTACTTTATCTAGGCTACTGAGGTATTTTAGCATATCAGTATGATTACTTTTTAGAATATGAAAAATAACTCCCATTTATTTTAGTGCTTGTGACCCCCCTCCTTTTTAAAAAAGATTCTATTCTTTTTTTTTTTTGTTTGTTAAATATTTAAGTAATCTCTACACCCAATGTCAGGCTTGAACTCACAACCCCAAGATCAAGAGTTGCATGCTCTTCCAACTGAGCCAGCAAAGCACTCTCTTATTTTAGTACTTCCTATGTGTATGATGATTTACATATATTTGATAACCATCATAAACAAGCTATCGAAGTTAGTCACTATTATTCCCATATTACAGATGAGAAAACTGAGACTCTCTTAAGCAATACACCAAATATTTCATGTTAAGTAAATGATACAGTCAGGAGTTGAACCCATGTCTACCTAACATCAAATCTACATGCTTTTCATAGTACAGAAAGTTGATCTTTCTGTGAACAAAGTATATTGCAGCTTTTCCTAAAAGTAGTATTTTGTGGAAGGACTTGAAGATATCCTTTGCTTAAAGAATATGGAGTAAAACAATTTGACTAAGTCTATGCAGATGTTTCTTTTTTCCAATAGTCTGGCACATTTTCTAATTATGGACTACATTGTCCAGATTTTAAGACTAGACAGTGTTGTGCACAAATGGAAATTCAAAGGCTGTACCTTCTTTAATGCATGCTTAAGTTCTGGGGTAAATCTTTATATGGTTGGCTAAAATCAAGTGAATGCTTAAATAGTTTTATTCTACTGACTTCTTTACAAATAAGATTTCTAATATAGCATGTCTGCTTAAATCAAGACGTTGGTGCTAAAATAGAGTCAATTCCATTGGGACAGTATATCTTTAAGTGAATATTTGTAGGATTGCTCATTGCCAGCACTGAGATTCATTTTACAGTATTGTCTAGACGTTAAAGGCAAACTTTTGATCATAAACATAATGTAGTAAGAAAGCTGATTAAAAAGGGTTGCATCTTTGCATCAACCACATGATGATTTTTCTTGTTAAGTTTCAAGGAAAAAAATCAATACAGGGAACACATTGGAAAATTCTGTTTAAATGTTTTCAGGAGACTGGGTTTGGAGAGACTGTAAATAAGGTTCTCCATATTAATTAGAATGCAGTGTCCTGAGTCCTTGATAGGAATACAATCCTAGTATTTCCTTATTTTCTTTTCCTTTTTTGTTTTGTTTGTGTTTTTGTTTGGAGGGCATTAGAATAATGGGAGTGCATTGTCAGTCTTGAATGGTGATGGATATAATTGGCCCACATTCCCTAATCCTTTATTATGGTTCCTGGGGGCCAACCTCCCACAGATGTGACCCTGGAGTCCCCTGGTAACACAGTAGATAACAGAGATCATTTGACGAGAAATATCTCTGTATATTTTCTGGACATGTGAGGTGCATTGTGTTTTGGGCATCAGCCAATTCCCTGTCTCTTCCTGGCTCCTAAATTTAATGAAACCCTACATCTTCTCCTAATTTGCATTTCACTTAATCCTTCTAATGTTACTGTATGGGACAGATGGAGACTCTTCATGATCCCTTCTGGCCCAGGGGTCATGACTAAGCTTAGTACCCTATTTCACAGTGAAAATACTAAATTGTTTAAATTTTGCAGACTACTTCAAGGAATTGTGTGTGTGTGTGTGTGTGTGTGTGTGTGTGTGTGTGTATATATATATATACTTTTTTTTTAATTTTCTCAGTCATTTCTTGGCTCACTAAATGTTATAACCAATCCCAAGTAAAGAAGCTCCCAGATCATAACGGTGCTGTTCTAACTAACCCAATTAGCCAGGACAACAAAACATAGAAACAATGGCAACAACTAAGAAAAAAATGCCGTTGAGCACCTCACTTATATGTTTCTATAATTTACTTATTTAGAAGATTTTTATTGAGAGCCTTCTGTGTTTCAGGAACTATTTTAGGCACTCGGGATGCAGCAGTGATAGAAATCTCTGCCTTTGTGAGTTTCCATTCTAACAGGCAGTCAAGGGTAGGAGATTTGAGAGTTTTAAGTCCTAAGTGTGGTGGCTAAAAAAATAAAAGCAAAGGGACTCAAGACAAAGGGGGGATCTGGAGTCTGAGGATAATTGCAATTTTAAATAGGTGTTCAGAGTAGGTCTCAGCAAGAAGTGAGAACTGATCTGATTTCAAGTGGCTAAGGGAGGAAGTCATGGGGATATTGAAGGCCAAGTGTTACACCAGCGGGTAAAGCCAGCTCAAAGGGTCCAAAGCAGGAACAGGCCTTGTGTGTGTGTGTTTGAAGGAGTGTATACAGACTAGGGTGACTCTAGCAAGGTGAGCAAAGGGGAAGTAGAAGGTGATGCGCAAGGGATACAAAGGACTAGAGTTAAGTAGGGCCTCATACGGCACACTAAGGTCTTCATTCAGATTTTATCCCAAGTGAAATGGGATCCGTCGCAGGGTTTGGGGCAAAGGAGTAGCAAGATCTGTTTCATGTTTAAAATGATCACTGTGGCTGCTGACTTGAGAAGTAACTTGAAACAGGGAGACCATTATTGTAGTAATTCAGGTGAGAGATGATGGTGTAACTCAGGAGGTGGCTGCCTGTGGAAGTGGTAAGAAGTGGTTGGATTCTAGATTCCTTTTGAGAATGGAGCAAGGAGGAATTAGAAACAGATTGGATAGGAATTTTGAGAGAAAAAGTAGAGTCAAGGATGATATAAACTTTTTGAGTTTCCATTTTTCACTGTAGGAACACCTTTATCTATTTCACAACATTACTGTGACAATCAGATAACTATGCATGCGTAAACACTTGGTAAAAGGCAAATTTACAATTTTTTTTTTTGTCGATGTACTGTCTTTCGATTTCTAAATCACATTTTAACATTTTTAAAATGAACAGAACATAGAAAACGTTCAACTAACTGGAACCCTCTCAGTGGCAGTCACTTCTACATTTGATTTTAATTGGAAGAGGCAAATAGAAAATAAACTAAGATCAGAGGTTTGGTAACCATATAGTAGATTCCAGGAGAGGAGTTTGGATTGTTTTTATGCCTAAGAAATAACACTATGATAATTGACATTCATAGTGGTGACTTCAAATATATGTTCACTCCAAGGGCTGTATATAATAATCTAGTACCTGGAAGGGATTTATATTCAAACCTAAGGCCATCAGAAATTTAATAAAGCAGAACACTCCCTGACTGAGACAATCCAGTTATTGAGGTCTTTTGGTTCTTGTGTGCAGTTTTTACTCAAATTTATTCATTACTAGGAGTTCACAAAAAGCAATGATGCTTGGTCACAAGTCTTTTCTTACTATTCTAGTGCTTGCAAATATTTTAAGGTAATTCATCTTGGGAATTTACTCAAAGAAGGAAACCACAAAAATTTAATATTTACTTATTTTGTTATTAGCAATTTCTCCCCCTTTTTTATATACCAACTACAGCAATCCTGACTTTTTTAAGAATTCACTTTTTTTACAGTTTATTTTTGAGACAGAGACAGAGAGAGAGAGAGAGAGAGAGAGAGAGAGAGAGAGGGAGAGAATGAGCAGGGGAGGGGCAGAGAGAGAAGGAGAGGGAGAGAATCCCAAGCAGGCTCCATGCTGTCAGTGCAGAGCCTGACATGGCACTCAATCCCACCGACCATGAGATCACGACCTGAGCCAAAACCAAGAATCAGCCACTTAAATGACTGAGCCACTGCCGGAAGCCAAGCTATCCAACCAGCCTGATGGCAGGGCCTGGGCGGTGGACAGATTGGGACTACCTGGCAACCCACCTACAGTGAAGCTTCTTGTACTCCTACTTTTATGTAATTTGTCCTTAGCGTTGGTTGGGGCAGCCCCCTACCAATGAAAGTACCTGGGGAATTGTCTGTTGGGGAACTGCCCACGACAGACCCCTGGGAAAAGAACCACTGGGGAAAGAAGGAAGATTCTGCAGAGAAATTATGCGGCCCTACATCCAGCCCTTGCCACCCCCCTGTAAAGACTCCTCTACCTAAAGGAAAGATAGCCCCATATATTTCCCAGCCAAGGAGGGGACAAATGGGTTTGAAAGCCCCACTCCAGCAACAAAGGAATGTATCTATATATTGCAATGTTGCAACTATAGGTACAAGTTACTCCAACCCCTAGGCCCGCTTGGCCCCCAAGAGTCATTCCAGATGATGATTGCGCCTGGTAGGTTAAGGTACAGAATAGTTCATTAGTTCCTAGGTACACATTGTCTCTCTGGGAATGCATAAGGTGTGTGTTCCCAGAGCTCTCTTGGCTCCCTCCCAGCACCCCAGACCAAAGGGAATATTTTTGTTCCTTATACCGCAAATGGTTCAAAGAAACAATTAAGAAGTCATGTCCCTGTAAACATTCCACCTGAGTTGTTGAGAGATAGATGACCTTTCAAGAAAATAGCAAAGCAAATGCTTTATAGACTATAGACAAACGTAGATACATAATGAAAATAATATGAAGAAATTAATCAACAAGCAAAAGGGCAGGAGGGAACGTTACAAGAAAATAACTATATTGTTCCTTAATGGGTGATTACACAAAGGAACGTTTTTAGAATTGGTAATGCCGAGAAACATAGATGATGCACTCTACAAGGAAATTGCTAACAAATAATAATGCCATGCTTGCCACAATAAAGTGGCTAGTCTAACACACTGCTGTTGTCTGTGTCCATTTGTTACTTAAAAAAAATTTTTTTTAACGTTTATTTATTTTTGAGATAGAGAGAGACAGAGCATGAATAGAGAGAGAGGGAGACACAGAATCGGAAGCAGGCTCCAGGCTCTGAGCCATCAGCCCAGAGCCGGACACGGGGCTTGAACTCACGGATCGTGAGATCATGACCTGAGCCAAAGTCGGATGCTTAACCGACTGAGCCACCCAGGTGCCCCTCCGTTTGTTACTTTTTGCCGATGCCATTCATCCTTTGGGAACCCCTGGACCTGCTGGGGCTGGACCCCAACAAGCCACCCAGGTGCCCCAAGTATTCACTTTTAACATACTCTCCAAAAAGAATTGTTGACAATGATAGATGCTTGAGTGTCCTTGTAGTCAGTTATCTCTTCTTGGTATTAGATTTCACTTTTCCATGTGTAACATATTCACAGGTAACTAGCTGCATAGATATTCTTTGAGGGCAAGTGCTGATTTAGCAAATTCTTGATAATTTTTTTGTTTTTGTAGGCAAAATTCTCAATAAAGCAATTTTTTGAGGTTCAATACTCTCCACAGAGCAAGTCAATAGATAACAGTAAACTATTAAGCCTCCACTTCTCTTGATGATAACGGCATTTCATGTTACCTGAGGCATTTTGGACAAGCCATGATGGACTTCCTCTCATAGATGAGAGGAACCATGAAGACTGCACGTGCCTAAAAGCAGGAGCCTGGGGTATTCCCAGTGGGCCTAGTGATTGTGTGTCTTGAGTATTTTCTTCAGAGTTGACTGCTATGATCAACACTGTCTTTTCTTATGAAACAGCATAATAAATTGATGAGTCTGGACATAATAATAGAAATGTCCCATCTGCTGTTATGTGCCCTTTTTACTTTATTTTTCATCATCAACAAAATGCTGTAACAGCATTGCCAACTGGGAAGAATGACTCTTGAAAAAATTCTCTTCTTTGCATTTCCCTTCAAGAATGCATTTTACATCTGTATCTTTTACTTGCTCTTGTTGGGCTCATCAAGTTTCGGCATTAAGTATTTTATCAACTCTGATCTGAATTTCTAATTCATAGATACTGGAGCCCTGCTTGGTTTATATTTTAAGGATCAGTGCCAGCAAATAGTCTTTCCTCTTTCCTTAATGAATAACTTAATACATTCACCTCCAATCTATGTAGATTACTTGGGAGAATAATCATGTACTGTTTTATTCAAAGAGCAGTCCTTAGTCACTTGTTAAACTTTCTTTAACAAGTTATCTTTCTGAACTGTGCAAGTTTTGAGAAAATAGATTGTGATGCTATTTTATTATGAATAATTTTATAATAACTATTGGCTCAGAGTAATATATATACATATATATGTATATATACATATATATGTATATATATACACATATACACACATATATACACATATACACATATATATACACATATACACATATATATACACATGTATACACATATATGTGTATATATATACACATATATTATTTTATAGTGAGAATTGTAGAGAATTCAAAGCTGTTGATGTACTTTTTGCTTGAAGATAATTCCTGGTTATTTGAAAGGTTATTTTAAAATAGCTTCTTTGGGGCGCCTGGGTGGCGCAGTCGGTTAAGCGTCCGACTTCAGCCAGGTCACGATCTCGCGCTCCGTGAGTTCGAGCCCCGCGTCAGGCTCTGGGCTGATGGCTCAGAGCCTGGAGCCTGTTTCTGATTCTGTGTCTCCCTCTCTCTCTGCCCCTCCCCCGTTCATGCTCTGTCTCTCTCTGTCCCAAAAATAAATAAACGTTGAAAAAAAAATTTTAAAATAGCTTCTTTGACTTAATTTGTAGACACAAGTTCAATATAAAAATTGAAAAACAAATAAGGAAAATAGATTTTTTTTTTTTTTACTAATCACTTGAAGGCAAAACTGACAATTGATGTGCTTTGAGATGCTACATTTTACTGGGAAAAGCAGTAATAAGAAGACCTAATGGGTTCAACTCCACATTGGCAACAGTTTCATGACTACACCAATGCACTTAACTGTTGTGGGCTTCATTATCACCAAAAGTCTTTCTGGGTGGAAGTCTGTTCTTTTATTCACTGGTTTTGGTTGTTGTTCTTTTTTTTTTTTTTTCAGCTCACAGTTATTTATTACTGTGAGATTTACTCAACATTTTCTTCTTCTGAGCCCTTCTTTAAATTATGCTTCCCACTGGCTTTTATTGTAATGACTGTTCTGGTTGTCTGTTATGCATTATTATTTTGACTAAGTAATTAAATCTTTAACCAACTTTAGTTGTTTTATTCTTCTTTACTTTCAAGGATACCAACTGGAGGATAACAATGCTGCATTCATGGTAACTCTTAGAATTCTTTATAAAATGAACCCTTCCTATTGGATCTAATACTGGCTCAAAGCACTAGTGATTATTGTGTAAATCGGTTGCCTCACTGGGGAGATGCCAGTCACTCTCAGATCATCCTACCATCTCGTGCTTCTGTGAGTTGCCCCCCCCCACCCCCTCTCCAGCATCAATCACACACAGTTCAGTAAGCTACTGGAGAAACTGTCCTCTGGGGAGATTCTAAAACTTAAAGTTAGGTGCTTAAGACTGTAACTTGAACTAATTACCTACCTGTTTCTAAATGACTGCTAGGACACATCCCTTCTGCCTCACATCTTCCTTTGTCTCAGCTGTCCTGAGTAATAATATTCTTGGTTAAACTCACTGTGCAGACCCTTATCCCCATCCTGCTGTGTTCATTGCCTAGTCCAATATTTCCCAACCATTTTCTATTATCATTTCCCTAAGGAAGGAGGCTTTTTAGATATTGTTTTCCTTAACTGCTCTCCCCATCCCCCCAACAACGTGGAATTTTAATGTCTTCAGATACACTATATATCTGTTAATATATGTATACAGTATATATGTGTTTTAGACAAAAAGAGTAAGATTTTTTTTCACCACTCAAGAATCAATTCTCACCCCTGTTGAGAATGTACCATGTAACCTGACTCTATTTTCCTCTCCTTTGGCTTCCCAAACCTTTCCTTTGTGTGAATATTTGACTCCTCTAGATTCATTCTGTGGATGCTGGGCAATTGGGTTATTTCAACTTTTGGTTAATAAATGTTTCTATGTGCATTTATATATGTGTGTGTGTGTGTATATGTATATATATATATATATATACACACACATATACATTTACACACATATATATATATTTACACATATATACACACACACGTATATATACATATATATATAACCTGGCACATAGGTATGAGTTGCTCTATTATATATTTATGTATCCGGATGAGTGGAATTGCAGGGTCGTAGGGTATTTGTGTTCTTAATTTTTCTAGATAATGTCTAAGTGTTTTTCAAAATGCTCGCACCAATTTATAATCTTATTATCAATTTATGAATTTCTTTTGTTTTACATCCTTAGCACTATTTGGGTAGTCTTTATTTTTTTTTTTTTAATTTTTTATTTTCTTCACCGTTTTTATTTTATTTTTGGGACAGAGAGAGACAGAGCATGAACGGGGGAGGGGCAGAGAGAGAGGGAGACACAGAACCGGAAACAGGCTCCAGGCTCCGAGCGATCAGCCCAGAGCCTGACGGCGGGGCTCCAACTCACTGACCGCGAGATCGTGACCTGGATGAAGTCGGACGCTTAACCGACTGCGCCACCCAGGCGCCCCTTTATTTTTAATATTGTATGAATAATGATATCTTAGTGTTCTTAAACTTGCATTTTCTTAATTGCTAATTAGGTAAATCAGTGTTTAAGTAAATTTACTGGTCTTTTTTCTGGTGTGTGCGCAAGCGCATGTGTGTGTGTGTGTGTCTGTGTGTGTGTGTGTGTGTGTGTGTGTGTGTGTGTGAGTGAAATGCCTATTCAAGTGTTTTGCTCATTTTAAAATCTCATTTTCTATTTTTAAAATCTCATTTTCTATTTTTTTCTGTTGATTTTTAGGAATTCTTCATGTATTCTAAGTGCAAGTTCTTTGGATATATGTGCTACAAACATTCTCCTGCTGTATCCCCTGACTTTTTACTCCTTTTATGATGTCTTTGGTTAGTTCTTAATTTTAAGTTAATTTTTCTTTTCCTTTATGTTCAGTGCTCTTTATGTCTTGTTGTTTATGTCCTATCAAGATGACAGGAATGTACTTTCCTATAATGTCTTCTATTAGTGTTTTGATTCATTTTTTCACATTTATTGAAAAGGTGATTCTTTTCCTAACACTCTTGAGAGCCATGCCTACTGTATTTCAAGAGTCCAAATAAGTATAGGTCTATTTTTCAGCAATCTATGGTGTTCCACTGATCTGTTAACTGTCATTGTATAGTATGCACTGACTTAATTACTGTAGCCTTTTACAACAAGCCTTGATATCTTGAAGAACAAGACTTCTTATTTTCTTGAAGTTGTCAAGAAGTGTGTTGGGTAGCCTTGGCCCTTTTTACCTCCATATCAATTTTAGATTCAGCTTGTTCGTTTCCACAAAGCAAATGGGGAATTTGATGGAGATTCTGTTGAATATCTAAATCATTTTGGAAACTTTAAATCTTTGAATCTTCCACACCATGAACATAGCATGTTCAGCTTTTATTGAGTTTTTTCTATAATGTCTGTCAGTAAAGTTTTATGGTTTTCTCTGAAAAATTCCTACACATCTTGTTAGGGTTATTCTTGGATATTTAATATTTTCTGTTAATGTAAATAGAATATTAAGACATACTTAAATTTAACCTCTAACTATTGATATATAAAAATACAATTGTTTTTTGTTTACAGATTTTTATTCCCCCACCTTGGTAAATTCTCTTATTTAATCTATCTGTAGAGCTTTTTTTAAAAAATTTTTTTTAACGTTTATTTATTTTTGAGACAGAGACAGAGCATGAACAGGGGAGGGGCAGAGAGAGAGGGAGACACAGAATCTGAAGCAGGCTCCAGGCTCTGAGCTGTCAGCACAGAGCCCGACGCGGGGCTCGAACTCACGGACCGTGAGATCATGACCTGAGCCGAAGTCAGACGCTTAACCGACCAAGCCACCCAGGCGCCCCTATCTGTAGAACTTTTTAAAATGTCCCAAGGACAAAATTATATGATATACAGATAATAATAGTTGTGCTTCTTCCTTTATCATTTTTACATATTTTAATTTGTTTTCTTAATTTTGCTAAGGATTTCCAGAACAATGTTGAATGTTGTTCAAAATATCATAAGGAAATATTTCTGAATTGCACAATTTTATAAGGTGTTTGTATACTTTTTGCAGTTACCCTTTTTTCCCTTCAAAATAACAAATGGAGCTGTTTGTGTTTTGTGGTTATTATCATTGCTTTCAGTCCACCTGGCTATGTGGTTTCTTGGAAACCTCCATTCTTTGAGATACTCAAGAGAAGTTAGGATTTTGTAGTTTATTCAGATTTTTCTCATTGTTAGGATGGGGGCAGCACTCTTGGGGTGTGTGTGTGTGTGTGTGTGTGTGTGTGTGTGTGTGTGTGTTTGTAAGAGGGCATGCTGCTGGCTGGACTGGGATGCAAATCCTCACTCTCTACTTTTCTTCTTTGATATCACCCTGGAGTAGAGAGGGGCACGGTCATTATACTTGGGCAAGGGTGGAAATCTAGACTCCTATCTGGGCCTTTGCTGACAGAGTGGGTGGGGAGCCATATTCCTCTCCCATAGTATTTAGGTCTAATGGGGAGGTTATTGTTTAAAAGTTTTCTGTTTTGCTAGGTTGCTCGCTCCTAATCCTTTGGCAGACTTTATAGAGATTTTAGGTCTCCCCATTGGTTTCTATTGGCCTTTTTGGTTGGAGACTTCTGATTGTTTGAGCTTTATTTAGTCCCCTTCGCCTTTCCTGGTTTGCAAAGAATTTTTCCTTCTTGTATTTCAGTAGTTACCCTCAAATACCTGACAAATTCTAAAATATATCAATACTTTACATATCCTACCAGAGATCCTAGAATGACTGAAACCCTGGAGGTGGAGGGTGGGAGGATCTGGCGAAGAGTTAGGCAGACTTGGGTTTGATTCACAACCCTGTTATCTAGATTCTGTGTAAACTTAGGAACTTACTTAGCCATGCTGAGCCTCAATTGCCTCATCTGTAGAACAAGGATAACTAGTTAGTAGGGCCGGTGAAAACTAAATAAATGTTTGTAAAGGAAGTAGCAAATTGCCTAGAACAGAGAAGACACATAAACGATAACTAATGTTAATAATTATTATTATATTGTATACCTGAAATTAATATAACACTGTATGTTAATTATTATTGAATAAAAAATATCCTGAATCCAGTTTCTTACACATTATTTTTGTCAAGTATTTTAGTTCCAGCTCATTTGTAAATTCTCTCCAATTTTAATTGTTATTACAAGCCCTATTGACACTCAGTACTTACTTTAACAGTAATATGTTTACCAATTTCTTTATTCAGCATTTTCCTTGGTTCCTATCCCTCCCTTCCTGCTTCAGTTATATTCTTGATAAAATACATGCTTAATAGCTTTTTTATTGAGAGTAAGTGGTGACAGTCATTTTTATTTTTCCTTTGAGTCTAATGAAGTAAGCCTTAATGTTTCTCTCAGCTTCACAAACTTTAGACATATTACTTTCAGACTGTAGGCCCCTCCACCTCCTTTTTTAAAGAGCATTTACTTTGGAAACGTGGTCATGTCAGATTGCTTCTCTGCTCCTTTAAATGTCTTTGTCACCCAGCCTCTTGCCAGTTTTACAACCCAGGATGGGAGCCCACTTGCCATGCAATCATCAAGAGTGATAGTGCCCCTACACTTGAGGTGAGCATAGCATAACAAGTGTTAGAGAGTCATCAGATCACTATGTTGTACACATGAAACTAGTCTAACACTGTGTATCAACTATACTTCAATAAAAAAAGAAGTGGCCTATTTTGCCAATATTTGTGGGAGGGTAGGAGCCTAACTTCCAGAAGCAATTGTCAAACACAGATGACCTAATCACAATGATCAGCCTCTTGGCTAAGTATCTCTGAGTACTTTCCCACAAACTTACCCCAGCACTTGAAATTCTTCCTGCTTTTTGTTTTAATGGAGTTGGGCTCAGTCTTTCTCCCCTATTGGAATAGTCTTGAATGAAGTCGTCTTTGCTCATTTAATTCCATCCATCTGGTGCAGTTGTTATTTGACAACTCACCTCTCCTGAGTGATAGTTTAACTAGAAGAAAACCAATGGTTATTTTTCTTTCTGTACCTTAAAGACATTATTATAGATAACAGTACATTCTAATGATTTTAATTGCTTTTGAAGCAGACATCTTCAAGGACACCTATCTTTAAAACATTTGTAATATTGTGGGAAAAAGAACATAACAGAAAAATTTCCAATTTAGCTAGTTTTAAGTGTGCAGTCCTGTGTATATTGACATGGCACAACTGTCACCACCATAATCTCTAGAACTGTTTCGTCTTCCCAGACTAAACCTATGTACCTATTAAACTAAAACTCCCTTTCCTGCTCTCTCCTAGCCCCTGGAAACCACCATTGTGCTTTATGTTCCTATGAATTTTGCTATTCTAGGTACCTCATATAAGTGGAATCATTCATTATTTGTTCTTTTGTGTTTGGCATATTTACTTACCACAGTGTCTTCAAGCT
>NW_024412400.1:19614970-19739483 GCF_014898765.1 Herpailurus yagouaroundi
GAAAATTAAAAGAAGTATTATTTTTATAAATCCGTGTGTGGCACATGTATGCAGTATATATCTATTTGATAAATAAAAACAATAAAAACAGTGGGCTGTAAAGCTTTTCAGGACAACACAGGTATCTTTTCTCTTTTGCTTAGCACCTAGATCCTAGCACCCTGAAGAATGCATAGCACATAGTAGGTACTCAAGACTTGAATTGAATTCCTGTATAAAACAATTTCAAGGATTGACAGGTTTTTTTAGTGTTTCATTTTTTTTTAAGGAATGATCATTTTTTTAATGTTTATTTATTTTTGAGAGACAAAGACGGCACGTGAGCTGAGGAGGGGCAGAGAGAGAGGAAGACACAGAATCTGAAGCAGGCTCCAGGTTCCAAGCTGTCAGCACAGAGCCTGATACGGGGCTCAGACCCACAAACTATGAGATAATGACCTGAGCTGAAGTCGGCCGCCTAACTGACCATCCAATATATCAGAGAAATATGCCATACATCTCTCAGTAATAGTGGGCTGCTAAGGCAATGATTCTCACTGTGAGGAAGTGATGGTGCAGAATCCTGGGACCCTGGGGTAGGAAAAGATCAGGTGAAAAATCTTCATAGGTGATACCAAGGACCTCTTGTGTGACTGTGTCCTCAAGAGTGGTTTCTCTGGGCCAGAGTCAATGGTATTAGGCTTTCCACAAAGATGTAAGCATTGTAAAAATAATAACCCATTTATTAAATACAAATACATTGTCTTTTTTTTAATTAATTTTTTTTTATAAATTTTTTTTTCAACGTTTATTTATTTTTTGGGACAGAGAGAGACAGAGCATGAATGGGGGAGGGGCAGAGAGAGAGGGAGACACAGAATCGGAAACAGGCTCCAGGCTCTGAGCCATCAGCCCAGAGCCTGACGCGGGGCTCGAACTCACGGACCGCGAGATCGTAACCTGGCTGAAGTCGGACGCTTAACCGACTGACCACCCAGGCGCCCCAAATACATTGTCTTTAATACTCACTGGAATGCTCAAAGTAGAGATTATAAAATAAAGACACAGAGGCTTACCTTATTTAATATTATTGTAGATACAAAGTGATTTATTTATTCAAGAATTCTTCTCCCTGAAAATCTCTTCTTGCCTTTTTTCTGAAAATCTTTAGCTTCTCAAAGTTTGTTTTGAGTTTGTTTCCTGATTACAAAACAAAACATGTTGACATCTGAATTTCTCAAAATTAACAAGACTCAGCCACCTCTGTCCTGCTGGTAGCCTACTTTCATCCAAAGATTCGTTTATTTCTAATTAAGCATGCTAAATCAATTATTTTCTGAAACAGTTTTTCCAGTCTTTTAATTGAGTTTAAAAATGACAGACTTTAACTTAACGATATCCAGTATGGAGAATCTAATTTCAATTTCAGTGTTCCATCCTAAGCCAAAATGTCATCTAAACAAATAAAATAACTTGACCACAGTAAGTCATGCAAAATAGTTTCTCATTAACCTTTTAAAAATTACTATCAGTTTTATACCCAAGAAATATATAAGTCAGATTTTTTATTTGTAGTCTAGTACTATCTTCAAAATTTTTTTCTGATGGAATAACTAGGAAGCTGCTCTCGGGAAATTTCCATTCCTGTTAGCAGTTCCTGATGGGAAGGGGATATATTGGGTATCCAGAGTCACAAAGTCATTTCTTTGCTCCTGGGGTTATGAAGTAGTCCTAACCAAATTCTAATCTAATGAGAAGTGTCATTATTTCTAGCACTTAAATTACTTGGATTCACTTCTTGCCAGTCCACATGAAGCAAACCTGCTTGATCCACTGACTATCATATCCTCAGACCTTTACTGTATACTGTGTTTCTAGCTGTGTTCCTCTTAGCCCTAGCTGATGGGTACTCAGGGAAGGGAGTCTCACTTGTATATTTGCCTAAAGCAGAGACAAATGGGAAAATGAACCTGCTTAACTGAAACAAACATAAATTATTTTTGGATAATCTTTTGGTTTAGGTATATATGGCCTTCCTTCCCTCTATTAGCCCAGCTAATTAAATGTACTTGGTTAAGGTCTTATTGGATCTTATATTCATCTGTGCAGTTCTCAGTTCTATTCATTAGAAACTAAAGGAGACACGTTTACCTTGCTTTTGTCTTCAAATGGAAGATTTCTTATTTACTGGATACTTGAAGGGGAGAGATAAAGGATAGAGGAAACTAGGCCAAGAGAGGATCTTTCCTTTGTACAGAACAAATTCTAAGTAGTTTTCAATATGTTTCTGAGGGATAATACAGAATTTGGCGCTGATGACTCCTCAAAGCTGCCATGAATCCCCCAAGGCTTCTGCTGAATCTACAAATATTAGCTACTTCCTTTGTGGTTCCTCCCTTTTGAATCCCAACATTTTAGGTCAAGTTTCCTAGCAGATCATAAGATAAGGTTTTGTGTGCAACTGATTTATTGTAGAAATCTCTAAGGGGAACTCAAAAAAGACTGGTGCTTGGGACAGAAAGAGGAAGAACCTGGAGATAAGGGTGAGTTCTTGGGCCACAATTCCACAGAGGGTGTCTGTGCCTCCATCCTTATATGGAGTGTTGAGGTATAAGATGCACTTCAGAGTTGTCAGAAACCAAAGCAACGTAACTGGGCAAGGGAATAATTCCCATACATGTTAGTCACTGGCTAAAGTCTGATTCAGGTAAACATAAACTGCCAAATGCTTATCTCTGTGTCTGCAGCCAAGTGACTCTAATGGCCTCAGGGCAGTCCTCTTAAAGAGCTACAGGTCCTGCCCGTTGAAAACTCTAAATCTGGATGTGGGGGTGCATGAACATGGTATAATAGAGATACAGGGGCATCTAGGTGAAGCACTGATGTTGTCTCTTGGTCCAGGATAATGCAGCGTGGGCTTGAGGCATGACCCCTGACAGAATCTTCTATCAATTTTTGTTATTACAGAGAAATCCCTTTCTGGAGGGAACAAAAAGGGACAAAATTTTACCAGGATGTTCATATAGTTTTCCTGAACTTGGTTCCCTGTGGTCCTCACTTCCATCTGCTAAGCAAGGTAGGCCTATGTGGGAGTCCATTTTTCTGGATCCCAGGTATGAGGTAAATCAGTTCTGACCTCAATCATACTTACAAATATCTGCTACATAAAATAGGCTTCCTTTCATCCCTGTCAAGATGCTGAACTCCACAGAGGTTCTTGAGGAATAGGTACATAGTCTCTGGCTAAAAAGCTCCAAATACCATGACATTCCCATTCAAACTTCAGGGACTGGAGGCTGGTAGAGGCTTTTGGCTTAGAAGATCTGCATAATGATGACAGTTGCACCTGCATGATATGATTGGTTCTTTACCTTAGCACAGAATCCCATCCTCTGATTCCTATAGCCTGAGTTCATAGGTACCTAACTTCTGCACCTTCACCCTGATATGACCAGAGAGCAGGGTTGATACCAGCTGGTATGAATTGGTTCAGAATTGTGGCTAACTTCTTTTCTAATTATTTGGTATCTCTATGATGCTCACTGTACATTTTGAATCAAATTGTTAAATATTTTGATGATTTCTTCTGGTCCAGAGTGACTTTTCACTCCTTTTGAAATTGATTGCTCTTTCTGAATTATTAGAAAAAAATCGTTTCTCTGTGTCAGAATATTGTGGCCCTAAGCAGAATAAAATAACACAATGGTGGGACTTTCCACTTCATACCCTGGTAAGACTTTGCTCAGGATACCACTCCTTTGCAGGGAAAAGTCACTATAATGAGACAGCCCCAAGAAGCTGGGAACTGGGTATTAGAGGGATTTATGATGTATTTCAGAGACGAGAAGCTTTTCCCTGTCACAGTCCCTCTTATTTTGGACTTGTAAGCAAGATATTAACAACTGTTGTGTTTGACTCATTATATTTTTTGTATTATAACAGCTAGCATTGTCCCAATAAATAGGCAATGCCTTTTTTCTCTTCCTTTTTATGAGAAATGACTCATATGACTTAAGAAAATGACTCATGTCACCATCTGCTTAAGTATCCCTAAGTATGCCATCCAAGTTATGTAACATTGTCTATGCGGAACGCACAGATGACAGGCAATACATTTTTGATTGGCTTCCTGTCCTTTTTTACTCTTAGCTACTGGAAACTTATTCAGCAACTCAGTGGTATGTTTCAGCCAAAATGAAAAAGTTTCCTTGCAGAAGCTGGCACAATGTACTGCAGTATTTAGAATTTTAAGTTCCCACAGGAAGCTCGATGAACCTTTCTGCACCCTCTGCTCCAGTATAATGATTGTCTTCCCATGTTACAATCCCAGGCGTGGGTCTTCAGAAGTCACCTCCTACTTCAGTCATTAGGTCACATTATATTAGGTCCTCCTCTTTTCCTAGATAAAGGGTCAAATCTCTTTTCTTTCATGTTGGGGGTTAGTTGAATATGGAGTCTTTCTGAGAATACTATCTTTTCGGTATTAATATTCTGCTAAGGTTGGGAAGCTCGGCTTTAAAATATTATAGTTCATTTGTATCTTTCTCAAAAGAAATGACCTCTGATAGAGTAGACAGCTGCTACACCAGAGTTTTCAATTCTCCAGGACGTGCGTTGCACTTGGCAGACCTTGAAGATGACAGGGCAGTTCCATGTGCTGCCATACCCTTAGTGTTTTGTGTCCCTGATCTAGTCTTCCTTTTAAGTTGCTATTGCTCATACCACATGGGTTGAAAATTACTGCAGCTACCCTGGCCAGCATTGATTAGAAAAGGGATTAGACACTCAACTGATTATGTGGTTGGAACGAGGTCTTCTGAACTGACTTTTCAAACTGTCTGGTAATGTCTTCCATATTGCCATATACAGGTGCATTGACACAGTCAAAGTCTTCATATGGGATGTATAAATGACAGGTTAGAAAAGAGCAGGTGGGTCACTACACCTCCTGGTGTATTCTAGCAGACTCTGAGCAACTGATTCGGTTCTCCACGAAATCTCTATATTTGTCAGCCTAGAACCTAGAGTGACTGTGTGGGTGAAGAGATACTATCTTCTACAAAACCTTGACAAACTTCAATTTCCGAGAGCCATAGGATCTTCACTCATTGTTTGCTTTAATGATCTTGGTTAAAAGAAACTCCCCAAATACAACCTGTGTTTCCTCCTGATCCACTAGCCAAAGAATAAAACTGAGCCCTGGGAAAGGAGGAGAATGGTATTATGACAAGTATGAATGTTTACGCCCATTGCTTCTCTGTACCGTCCTCAGAACTATATCCCAAAAGATGTGTGCTTATGACCAATTCTGTTGACTGTAATAACACATCTCTTTTTCAATCCTGCTTGGGTGCCCTGAAAAACATTTTTTTTAGAAAGTGCTCTGATGCCTTCAAGCCACACAGAGGTGGAGTGATGCTGCGTTGTCACTCTACAGAAACATATCCTGACGATGCTCTCAACCATCAATGCAACATCCTCTTTTATTCTTTTTCTGGTCCACGAGGAGCCTGTTCTGACCTGCCTTTAAACCTGCTCTAGCTGTTTGATTCTCCAGAGAAATCTCCAAGTGAGAAAGAGTGCCTCATGTTCCAGTAGTGCTGACCTCTGTCTTATAGACCACAAAGCTGTGTGGCTTTTTGTCCTTAATATCTTAAATAGATTTTGTGAAAAAAACACTTTGAGTATTTCCTCAAAGTATCTCTCCTAGGACTCACGCATGAAAGCAGAGTCTGGGGTGGGAGATCTTCTAAGTGACCAGCATTCTGGACTTTGTCTTTGTTCATAGATTTCCAACCCCTGTAACACCGAGAGGATTCTTTTGTATCATAGCTTTGACTATGGATTCACTTTCATCCCTGAGGTTGTAGTCTTGCCTAGAATAGGATCTTCATGCAAGGAGTCGCCTGTTGAGCTCCCCTTATTGCCATCCATAGATTCCAAACAAAACAGAATTTTATGTGAACTTAGTTCCAGGTTGGGACTACTATGGGTCAGGATTCTGACAGAAAACAGAATCTATTCTAGCTGGTTAAACCTGAAAGTGATTTTTAAGGGGTATCAGGTAGCCAGTAGTCTATATCTCTAGCTTTCTAATACTCCTTGAGGGAAACTTCCAGGAACCGTTTCTAGAACAACACCACTGAGACAAGGTCGCTGCTACCTTTGGCCTACCTAGAGACACACTGTGTCTGTCATGTATTGGGAACTCTGCAAGTATCAATGCCAGAATCTTTGTCTCTTTCTGCTGATTTCAAAATCAGGCTTTGCATCATTAAAATGTGCACCTTGCCCACAGCTTCTTTCCTATCGTTGTTCAAGCTCATTTCTGAATCTTTGACTCTCATGGGTGATCTGATTGGTGGAATGTAGACTGCATGTCTACATCATAACTGTAAGAAGTCTCGGGTTATATCATGTACACCAAAGTAAAAGAGACAGTACTTGCAATGTGGGTACTGTCATAGTTAGGAGAGGGAGTTCAAATGATACGGGATGACTACAAATAAAGGATGGTCAGCACAGATCACAAACAATCATATTTTGGGGAGTTTGAGTAGTAATAGTGTTAACACAAGTAAAAATTAATAGCATTTATTAAAGACTTGTTATTGCTAAACACTCTGGTAAATGCTTTACACACTTTATCTCCTTTTATACTTATAACAACACTGAGTGTCCTACTTATTTTCTAAAGCTTATTTAGAGAGTGCACATGTGCATGAGTGCACGCCCACGCAAGTATACAAATGGGGGAGGGGCAGAGAGAAAGGGAGAGAGAGAATCCCAATCACCCACTACTAGTACAGAGGCTGATTCAGGGCTCCCATGAACCATGATATCATGACCTGAGCCAAAATCAAGAGTCTGATGCTTAACTGACTAAGTCACCCAGGTACCCCAGCACCAATTGTTTTAAAATTCATTTTATTTTATTTTTGAGGGAGAGCGAGACAGAGAGAGAGACAGAGCATGAGTGGCGGAGGGAGGGGGTGCAGAGAGAGAGGGAGACACAGACTCTGAAGCAGGCTCCAGGCTCTGAGCTGTCCGCATAGACCTGGAGGTGGGGCTCGAACTCACAAACTGTGAGATCATGACCTGAGCCGAAGTCAGATGCCTAACTGAATGAGCCACCCAAGCACACCTGAAATTCATTTTTAAAAGTAGAGAACAAAAACCCAGGGAGATTAAGAAATGTATCAAAGTCAATCAATTAGGAACTGGTGGAAACTGGCTTTAAAGTCAGGTCTTTTAGATTCCAACTTTTATGCCATGCTGCCTCCTTAACTCATACCTTTCTTTCAAAGCAATATTTCTATGTAGAAAACATTGTTCAGAAGTTTCTTTGAAAACAAGAACTCCAATAAAACATATGGTCTATTTAGACATCATTTGGCTCATTAAGACTATGCAGAAACACATACCTAATAGTCTTTATGCTTTCTACACTACATTTATCTTAAAGTTTTTAATATTAATTTATTGCTTTGGAAAAACTGTCATTCAGCCTTTTTTCTTTCAGAAGGATATGGTAGGTTTTCTGTTTCATACCTAACTTTCCAAGTAGCTTTTTCCTCTTACTTGTCTTTTATCACCTTCTAGACTGTTGATACATTCTATTCGTTTCCATGAGAAGGTTTAAATTCTTCTGCTGTCATTCTTTGAACATTTTCCCATAGGGGTATGCCACATTTTAATTCATTTTTCTTTGCCTTGTTGCTTTCCTATACATGTTTTTTATGTTGCTTGAACAACACATTATTTTATCATTGTCACCTCCAGCCTGTATGCAACCTTGGTAGCCATTTCACTCATCTTTTCTCAAAATTAATTTTTTCAAGTGTATCCAAAGGTGAAAGATACTTTTAAAACCATCACAACTCCTGTCGCCACCCCCCAAACTTTAGTCTTTGGAAACATAATATCATGAAACTTGTCAATTTTTAAAATTAGAGAAACAAGTATTAGTGCTAAGAAAATCATTTCTTTCAACTTCATATCTAATATGTGGGAGGAATTTGCTCAAAATTATATTCCTTTGCTATATTTTTAAATTTTAAATTCTCCTTTGCTCAAACAGGTAGAGGAAACATACAGCATATTTTTTTAGCTTTTAGAGGTGACATTTTAGGAAAGGTAACTTCCAGCTAATGCCAGGACACACACACACACGCCTTTCCCCACAACTGCTAACTGCTATTCACTGGATCAAATATTGTACCATTAGAGATGAGGAATATAGGAGAGGGAAAAAGCATGAATACCTCTGAGATCCTAGGTTGGTTGACTGGATTGGATAGTGGTGCCACAACCCGAGGTAGAATTAGTCTTATTAGATGCGAAAGATTATTATGAATTCAGTTTTATTTATGTTGGCTTGTGATGTGTGTGAGACATCTGGCTAGAGCTATTCAGGCAGTGTAAAGCTCAGAGTCTGTAAGAAAACACAGATTTGCTCGTTTCCAGCATATAGAGGAGGTATGTATCAGTTATCCATTGCCATTATAACAGTATGTAACAAACAACAGTAAAACTTCAGAAGCATACAATTATGAGCATTTGTTTATTGACATCTATAAAACTTGTCAGGCCTAGCTTCCTCTGTTGTGTTTCTCTTTGTGACAGCTGATAAAGAATGCTTTTGGCTGAGACAACTAGGGAATCTTAGCTCTGTAGTCATGCTCTCCTTCTCTAATAGGTACGATGTGCTTATTCTCAGGGCAATGAGAGAGGAACAACAGCTTACAAGTCCTTTCATAACATGCTTTCTAGTTTCTGTGCCCATCACATTTTCTAACATCTCATTGGCACGTTGTATAGCCAGGCCCAGTGTCGCAGTGGTAGGATATTACAAACTTAAATGATGGTGCACGCATAATGATGGGTAAAGAATCAGGGCTATTACGTGTAGTCAACCTACCACAAGATGGTTGTTGGAAACAAGAGTGCATGGAATTATTTAAGAAGACTGTATATAATTAGCTTGGAAATAACCAAGAGTAGAATTCTAGCAGAAAGTAATAATTAAGCTGTAAGTACAGAAGAGCATAAAGAAAGATGAAAGGTCAGACAAGGTGTAAAGGGACCAAAATATGATACCTAGAATCTAGGAGATAGAGAAATTCAATCAGGTCATGATAAACAAGGACAAGTGCATGAAGAAGCCCAATAAGACTAGGATTAACAAATATGCATTGAGTTAAAAGTATGAGGTAATTAATGACATTTGTGAGAGAAGATTCACCTGAGTAATTGTGTTTAGAGAGAAGAAACCATATTTCAGTGTGTTTAAGAAGGAATGGAAGATAGAAGGATATAGGCAGCAAGAAGAATACAGGAAGAAGACAGACTAACGATATGCTCAAGGGAAAGAGAATTTATTTATTTACTTTCCTTATGGGAGAAATGAGCTTGATAAATTAATGCAAAGGGTACCAATAGCAAGAAGTTGAAGATAGAGGAGAATAAGGGGGGAAAAACTAGTGAGGAATATCAAATAGAATGGAAGGAGATACGTCTAGGGTACAGGTGGGAGATTACCATAAACAAGGAGGTAGAACATACCATTTATGTTTGGAGGGAAGAAAGCAAGAATTGAATGAAGATGAACACATTTTGTGAGTATGTGGGTTGATGAGTCAGTATTCAGGCAGGTGGTACATTATTATTATTTGCATCCTTATCCTTTAAGAGTTTTATTGAAGTATAATTTATATACCATAATATTCATCCATTTCTAAGTATACAATTTTTTAAAATTTTTTTTAATGCTTTTATTTATTTTTGAGGCAGAGAGAGACAGAGCATGAGCAGGGGAGGGGCAGAGAGAGAGGGAGACACAGAATCTGAAGCAGGGTCCAGGCTCTGAACTGGCAGCACAGAGCCCGACGTGGGGCCTGAACTCATGGACTGTGAGATCATGACCTGAGCTGAAGTCCGACGCTTAACCGACTGAGCCACCCAGGCGCCCCTCTAAGTATACAATTTAGCAATTTGTAGTAAGTTTATGGGATTGTGCAAACATTACCAGAATCCAGCTTTAGAATATTTCTTTTTATTTTTTTTATTTTTCAACGTTTATTTATTTTTGGGACAGAGAGAGACAGAGCATGAACGGGGGAGGGGCAGAGAGAGAGGGAGACACAGAATCGGAAACAGGCTCCAGGCTCTGAGCCATCAGCCCAGAGCCTGACGCGGGGCTCGAACTCACGGACCGCGAGATCGTGACCTGGCTGAAGTCGGACGCTTAACCGACTGCGCCACCCAGGCGCCCCTTTAGAATATTTCTATTACCTCCCAAGTATCTGTTCTGCCTATTTGCAATCAGTTCCCATTATACCTGACCACAGGTAACCACTAATATGCTTTAGGATCTACCTTTTTCTGGATGTAACATAAGTAGTGTTTTGTATCTGACTTCTTTCACTTAGTGTAATGGTTTTTTCAAGTTATCCATGTTGTAGTGTGCATCAGTATTACTGGGTCAAGTTGCTGGGTCATATGGTAAGTTTAGGTTTAACATTTTATTTTCTCTTCTCATTGCATTAGCTAGTTCTTCCAGTATGATGTTGAAAAGTAGTGGTAAAAGGTGACATCTTTGCTTTATTCCTTATATTAGGAGGAAAGTATTTTCTCACCATTAAGTATGGTGTTGGGTATAAGTTTTTTTGTAGATATTCTTTATCATGTTGAAGACAATCCCTATTATTCATAGTTTACTGGGAATTGTTATGAATTGGTGGTAGATTTTGTGAAGTTTTTTCTGCATATAATAATATGGTCATATAATTTTTCTTGTTTGGCCTGTTGGCATGATGAATTATACAAATTAATTTTCCAATGTTGAACCAGTCTTGTATACTTTGGTCATGGTGTTAAATTCTTTGTATATATTTTTGGATTTGAATTGCTAATAATTTGTTGAAGATTTTTTATCTCTATGAGAAATAATGGTCTGTAGTATTCCATTCTTGTAATGTCTTTATCTGATTTTGCTAAAACATGAATTAGGAAGTGTTCACTGTTTTTATTTTTTTGGAAGAGATTGTAGAGAATTCACATAATTTCTTCTTACATGTGATAAAATTCAATGAAACCGTGTGGGCCTGGTGCTTTCTTTTTTTGGAAGGCTATTAATTACTTATTCTATTTATTTAGGAAATATAGCCTCTTCAGATTATCTATATCTGTGTGAATTTCAGTAAATTTCTGTCTTCTAAGGAATTGGTCCAGTTAATCTAAATTATTACATTTGTGAGCATAGAATTATTCAAAATTATTTTTTTATTACCCTTTTAATGTCAACGGGGTCAGAAATAATTGTCTATATTTCATTTTTGATATTAGTAACTTGTGTCTTTTCTCTTTACTTCTTAGTTTGCCTGACTAAAATTATTAATTTTAGATGAATAAATCATCTTTTCAATGAACAAGTTTCTTATTTCATTGATATTTCGCTATTATTTTCTGATTTTAAGTTCCATTGTTTTCTGTGCCCGTTTTTATTATTTTGACTGTTTGCTTTAAGTTTATATTGCTGTTATTTCTCCAACTGGTGGCAGCTTGAATTATTAATTTTATATTTCTTTTTTTCTATTATATGCATTCACTTTGATAATTTCCTTCTAAGACTGCTTTTATTGCATTCTACAAATTTGGATAAGTTGTATTTTAATTTTCATTGTGTTCAAACTATTTAAAAAAGTTTTTTTGAGATTTCTTCTGTGACTCATGTGTTAAAAGTGTGTTTTTTAGTCTCTAACTATTTTGTGATTTTTTTCCAGATATCTTCCTGTTACTGATTTCTAGTTCAATTCCATTGCAGTCAAAATAATAATTTCTGTGATTGTTTTAAGCAAAAATTTTTAAGTGTGTTTTTTGGTGTGAAATGTGGTCCATCTTGGTGAATGTCCCATGTGAGCCTGAGATGAATATGTATTTTGCTCTTGTTGGAAGAAGTAATCTACAAACGTCAATTAAATCAAGTTGGTTGATAATGCTGTTTATGTAAATGTTAACTAGTGAGGTGAAAGAACTATATTCTGAAAACTATAAGACATTGATGAGAGACACTGAAGATGACACAAATAGATAGACTGTGCTCACAGATTGGAAGAATTAATATTGTTAAAATGTTCATTCTACACAAAGGAATCTACAGATTCAATGCAATCACTATCAAAATACTAGTAACATTTCTCACAGAATTAGAATAAATAATCCTAAAATTTGTTTAAAACTACAAAATACTTGAATGGCCAAAGCAATTTTGAGAAAGAAGAATGAAGCTGGAGATAACACAATTCACATTTCAAGATATACTACAAAGCTATAGTAATCAAAACAATATGGGACTGGCACAAAATAGACACAGAGATCAATGAAACAAGATAGAGAACCCAGAAATAAACCCATGATCATATGGTTAATCTATAACAAAAATGGCAAGAAAATACAATGGAGAAAAGACAGTCTTTTCTATGGTATTAGGAAAACTGGACAGGTTCATGCAAAAGAATGAAACTAGGCCACTTTCATATACCATATACAAAAATAAACTCAAAATGGATTAACAACCTCAATGTGAGACCTGAAATCATAAAAATCCTAAAAGAAAACATAGACAGTTACCTCCTGCACATCAGCCTTAAAAACATATTTATAGATCTGTCTCCTTAGGCAGAAACAAAAACAAAAATAAACTATTGGGACTGTACTAAAATGAAAAGCTTTTGCACAGTGAAGGAAACCATTAATAAAGGAACAAGGTAACCTAGTGAATGAGAGAACATTATTGGATATATCCAATAAGGGGTTAATATCCAAAATGTATAAAGACTTAAAAAACTCAACACCAAAACCGAAATAATCTTACTAAAAATGGACAAAGAACCTGAATAGACATTTTCCCAAAGAAGATATATAGATGGCCAATAGACCTATGAAAAGGTGCCCAATGCTATTCATCAGAGAAATGCAAATCAAAACCATGAGATATAATCTCACACCTGTCAGAATGGCTAGTATCAAAAAGATAAGAAATAACAAGTGCTGGCAAGGACATGGAGAAAAAGAAACCTACGTGCACTCTTGGTGGGACTGTACATTGATACAACAATTGTGGAAAACAGCATGGAGATTGCTCAAAAAATAGAAAATAGAGCTACCTATGATCCAGTAATTCCACTATTGGGTGTTTATCCAAAGAAAACAAAAACTGATAGAAAAAAAACTCACTAACTGGAAAAGATATATGTACCCTTATGTTTATTGCAGCATTATTTACAATGGCCAAAATATTGAAGCAACCCAAGTATCCACTGATAGATGAATGGATAAAGAAGATGTGGTATATATATAAGGAATATTACTCAGCCATAAAAAGAATGAGATATTGCCATTTGTAAAACATGGATAGACCTAGAGGTATTATACCAAGTAAAATAAATTATACAGAGGAAGACAAAGACCATATGATTTCACTTACATGTGAAATCTAAAAAAAACCAAAATGAATAAAGAAAAAAGGGTCTTAAATATAGAGAAGAAACTGATAGTTCCTGGGGGTAGGGGAAGATGGGCAAAATAGGTGAAAGGGATTAAGAGGTAAAAACTTCCAGTTATAAATCAAATAAATCATGGAGATAGAAAGTTTAACAGAGAATATAGTCAATGAAAAAAAATTAAATTATGCTTTATGGGCTGGAATGTGGTCTATCTTGGTGAATGTTCCATATGAGCTTGAGAAGAATGTGTTTTCTACTATTGTTGGATGAAGTATTCTATAAATGTCAATTAAATCATGTTGACTGATGGTGCTGTTCAGTTCAACTGTATTTTTTACTGACTTTCTGTCCTTTGGTTATGTCAATTATTGATTGAGATATATTGAAGTCTCAACAATATTTGTGAACATAATCTTTTCTCCTTGTAGTTCTGTCTGATTTTGCTTCACATATTTTGATGCTCTGTTGTTAAACATATATACATTAGTGATTCTTAGAGAATTGACCTCTTTATCATTACATAATACTCTTTTTAAAATATGTAATTTTCCTTTTTTGAAGTCTGGTATTTCTGAAACAATATAATTACCCTGGCATTCTTTTAATCAGTGTTACTATAGTTTATCTTTCTCTTGGTATATAAGTATACACTTATAGTGTATCTTTAAAAGTCAGAAAGGTTTTTAATCTTATTTATTTACTTATTTATTTATTCATTCATTTACATTTATTTATTTTTGAGAGACAGAGAGAGACAGAACTTGAACAGGGGAGGGGCAGAGAGAGAGGGAGACACAGAATCTGAAGCAGGCTTCAGGCCCTGAGCTATCAGCACAGAGCCTGTTGCAGGGCTCGAACTCGTGAACTGCAAGATCATGACCTGAGCCAAAGTTGGACACTTAACTGACTGAACCACCCAGGCACCCCTAATCTCATCTTTAGTAGTTGGTAGTGGGGTCTTTTTAAAAATTCTACTCTGTCAGTCTTTTTTTTTTTTTTTTTGTAATTGGTATATTTTATTTCTAGCTGTATTCCATTTATTCCATTTGTTCTTTTTTATCTTCGCTACCTCTTCTGCCTTGTCTGGTTTTAATCAAGCAGTTTATGTACCATTCCATTTTATCTCATCTCTTAGCATACCAGTTACACTTAAAAAAATTTTTTTTGGTAGTTTAGTACATTTAAAATTAGTCCAAGTCCACTTTCAAAAAAGCCTTACACTATTGTATTGGGGAGCCTGGGTGGCCCAGTCAGTTAAGCATCTGACTTCAGCTTATGATCTCATGATCTCACAGTTCATGAATTCAAGCCCCATGTCACACTCTGTGCTGACAGCTCAGAGCCTGGAGTCTGCTTCAGATTCTGTGTCTCCCTCTCTCTGCCCCTCTCCTGCTTGTGCTCTGTGTGTGTGTCTCTCTCTCTCAAAAATAAACATTAAAAAAAAAATGAAAATACCTATACTATTCTATAAGTAATACAGGTATCTTATACAGAGTATTTCAATTGCTTCCTCCCATTCCTTACAATATTACTCTCATTCATTTCACTAACTAATATGCTGTAACCACTCAATTAACTGTTGCTAGTATTTTGAACTGTTGTCTATTAGCTCAGTTAAGTGTAAGGAAAATAAAATGTTTAATTCATTTATTCTTCCTCTAATGCTCCCCTTTATCTAGATCTGAGTTTCTTATTTATGTTATTTTCCTTTTTTTTGAAGAAGTTTATTTTATTTTATTTTAAATTTTTAATGATTCTTGTGATGCAGAACTATGAAAGACAAATTCCCCCAGTTTTTGTTTCCATGAAGTCTTTATTTCTCCTTCACTTTTGAGTGATCATTTGGCTGGGTACAAAATTGTAGGATGATGATTTTTTTTTCTTTTCGTTATGTTAAAGTTTTCAGTGCATCCTCTTTTTGCTAGCATGACTTTTTTTTCTTAGTTAATTTCTCTCAATTTTATTATTTTTATTATTTTTTAATATGAAATTTATTGTCAAATTGGTTTCCATACAACACCCAGTGCTCATCCCAACAGGTGCCCTCCTCAATGCCCATCACCCACTTTGTCCTCCCTCCCACCCTCCATCAACCCTCAGTTTGTTCTCAGTTTTTAAGAGTCTCTTATGGTTTGCCTCCTTCCTTCTCTGTAGCTTTTTTTCCCCCTTCCCCTCCCCCATGGTCTTCTGTTAAGTTTCTCAGGATCCATATAAGAGTGAAAACATATGGTATCTGTCTTTCTCTGTATGACTTATTTCACTTAGCATAACACTCTCCAGTTCCATCCATGTTGCTACCAAAGGCCATATTTCATTCTTATTGCCAAGTAGTATTCCATTGTATATATAAACCACAACCTCTTTATCCATTCATGAGTTGATTGACATTTAGTCTCTTTCCATAATTTGGCTATTGTTGAAAGTGCTGCTATAAATAGTGGGGTACAAGTGCACCAGCACTCCTGTATCCCTTGGGTAAATTCCTAGCAGTGCTATTGCTGGATCATCGGGTAGATCTATTTTTAATTTTTTGAGGAACCTCCACACTGTTTTCCAGAGTGGCTGCACCAGTTTGCATTCCCACCAACAGTGCAAGAGGGTTCCCGTTTCTCCACATCCTCTCCAGCATCTATAGTCCCCTGAGTTGTTCATTTTAGCCACTCTGACTGGTGTGAGGTGATATCTCAGTGTGGTTTTGATTTGTATTTCCCTAATGAGGCGATGTTGAGCATCTTTTCATGTGCCTGTTGGCCATCTGGATGTCTTCTTTAGAGAAGTGTCTATTCATGTGTTCTGCCCATTTCTTCACTGGATTATTTGTTTTTCGGGTGTGGAGTTTGATGAGTTCTTCATAGGTTTTTGGATACTAGCCCTTTGCCTGATATGTCATTTGCAAATATCTTTTCCCATTCCATCGGTTGACTTTTAGTTTTGTTGATTGTTTTCTTTGCAGCGCAGAAGATTTTTATCCTCATGAGGTCCCAATAGTTCATTTTTGCTTTTAATTCCCTTGCCTTTGGAGATGTGTCAAGTAAGAAATTGCTGTGGCTGAGGTCAGAGAAGTTTTTTCCTCCTTTCTTCTCTAGGGTTTTGATGGTTTCCTGTCTCACATTCAGGTCTTCCATCCATTTTGAGTTTATTTTTGTGAATGGAGTAACAAAGTGGTCTAGTTTCAATCTTCTGCATGTTGCTGTCCAGTTCTCCCAGCACCATTTGTTAAAGAGACTGCCTTTTTTTCCATTGAATATTCTTTCCTGCTTTGTCAAAGATTAGTTGACCATACTTCTGTGGGTCCAATTATGGAGTCTCTATTCTATTCCATTGGTCTATGTGTCTGTTTCTGTGCCAATACCATGCTGTCTTGATGATGACAGCTTTGTAGTAGAGGCTAAAGTCTGGGATTGTGTTGCCTCCCGCTTTGGTCTTTTTCTTCAATATTACTTTGGCTATTCGGGGTCTTGTGTGGTTCCATTCAAATTTTAGGATTGCTTGTTGTAGCTTCGAGAAGAATGCTGGTGCAATTTTGATTGGGATTGCATTGAATGTGTAGATACCTTTGGGTAGTATTGAAATTTTAACAATATTCTTCAAGTCTGTGAGCATGGAATGTTTTTCCATTTCTTTGTATCTTCTTCAATTTGCTTCATAAGCTTTCTATAGTTTTCAGCATACAGATATTTTATATCTTTGGTTGGGTTTATTCCTAGGTATTTTATTCTTCTTGGTGCAGTTGTGAATGGGATCAGTTTCTTTATTTGTCTTTCTGTTGCTTCATTATTAGTGTATAAGAATGCAACTGATTTCTGTACATTGATTTTGTATCCTGCAACTTCGCTGAATTCATGTATCAGTTCTAGCAGATTTTTGGTGGAGTCTATCAGGTTTTCCATGTATAATATCATGTCATCTGCAAAAAGTGAAAGCTTGACTTCATCTTTGCCAATTTTGATGCCTTTGATTTCCTTTTGTTGTCTGCTGATGCTAGCACTTCCAACACTATGTTAAACAAGAGCAGTGAGACTGGACATCCTTGTCGTGTTCCTGATCTCAGGGGGAAAGCTCTCAGTTTTTCCCCATTGAGGAAGATATTAGCTGTGGGCTTTTCATAAAGGGCTTTTATGATGTTTAAGTATGTTCCTTCTATCCCGACTTCCTCGAGGGCTTTTATTAAGAAAGGATGCTGGATTTTGTCACATGCTTTTTCCACATCGATTGAGAGGATCATATGGTTCTTATCTTTTATTTTATTAATGTGACGTATCACATTGATTGATTTGCAAATATTGAACCAGCCCTGCATCCCAGGAGTGAATCCCACTTGATCATGGTGAATAATTCTTTTTATATGCTATTGAATTCAATTTGCTAGTATCTTGTCGAGAATTTTTGCATCCATATTCATCAGGGATATTGGCCTGTAGTTCTCCTTTTTTGCTGGGTCTCTGTATGGTTTGGGAATCAAAGGAATGCTGACTTCATAGAATGAGTCTCAAAGTATTCCTTCCCTTTCCACTCTTTGGAATAGCTTGAGAAGGATAAGTATTATTTCTGCTTTAAATGTCTGGTAGAATTCTCCAGGAAAGCCATCTGGTCCTGGACTCTTAATTGTTGGGAGATTTTTTTTTAAGCTACATTTTTTTTATTAATATATGAAATTTATTGTCAAATTGGTTTCTATACAACACCCAGTGCTCATCCCAAAAGGTGCCCTCCTCAATACCCATCACCCACCCTCCCCTCCCTCCCACCCCCCATAAACCCTCAGTTTGTTCTCAGTTTTCAACAGTCTCTTATGCTTTGGCTCTCTCCCACTCTAACCTCTTTTTTTTTTTTTCCTTCCCTTCCCCCATGGGTTTCTGTTAAGTTTCTTAGGATCCACATGAGAGTGAAACCATATGGTATCTGTCTTTCTCTGTATGGCTTATTTCACTTAGCATCACACTCTCCAGTTCCATCCACGTTGCTACAAAAGGCCATATTTCATTTTTTCTCATTGCCACGTAGTATTCCATTGTGTATATAAACCACAATTTCTTTATCCATTCATCAGTTGATGGACATTTAGGCTCTTTCCATAATTTGGCTATTGTTGAGAGTGCTGCTATAAACATTGGGGTACAAGTGCCCCTATGCATCAGCACTCCTGTATCCCTTGGATAAATTCCTAGCAGTGCTATTGCTGGGTCATAGGGTAGGTCTATTTTTAATTTTCTGAGGAACCTCCACATTGCTTTCCAGAGCGGCTGTACCAATTTCATTCCCACCAACAGTGCAAGAGGGTTCCCGTTTCTCCACATCCTCTCCAGCATCTATAGTCTCCTGATTTGTTCATTTTGGCCACTCTGACTGGCGTGAGGTGATATCTGAGTGTGGTTTTGATTTGTATTTTTGTTGGGAGATTTTTGAGAACTGATTCAATTTCTTCACTGGTTATGGGTCTTAGCATGAGTTCTGAAGAGATGTCCAATTAATTCTTACCCTTTTTCCCCTTTTGGCTTTTTTAAAGATTTTCTCTCTTTATTTTATTTTCTGCACTTTTTGAAGTTTATTTTTTTATTTTGAGAGAAAGAAAGAGTCAGCAGGGGAGGGGCAGAGAGAGTGTTAACGAGAATCCAAGCAGGCTCCACATTATGAGCACAGAGCCAGATGCTGGGATCAAACTCACGAACTATGAGATCATGACCTGAACCAAAATCAAGAGTAAAACACTAAGCTGAATGACCCACCTAGCTGCCCCTGTTTTCTGCACCTGTTTTTGAATATGTTATATCTTGGTGCGGTTTTTCCCCCCTGTATTTATCTTGCTGGGTGTCCTTTGAGTTACCTGGATCTGTGGTTTGATGACTGTCATTAATTTTGGATATTTTGCAACCATTATTCAAATGCTTTTTCTGCTGTTTTCTGTATTCTCTCTATTTCTGGTATTCTTATTACATATGTAGGATACCTTTTTTCTAAATTTTCCTGCAGATCTTGGATTTTGTGTGTGTGTGTGTGTGTGTGTGTGTGTGTGTGTGTGTGTGTGTGTGTGTTATTCTTACATTTCAGCTTGGATACCCCTAGTGACTTATCTTCAAATTCACAGATTTTTTTTCATCAGCCATGTTGAATCTCTGATGAGCCCACCAAAGACATTGTTCATTTCTCAGTGTTTTAAATTTCTAGCATTTCCTTTGGGTTCTTTCTTAGAGTCATCTCTTTGCTTATATAACTATATATTCTTGCATGTTGTCCACTTTTCCCATTAGAACTCTTAAAATATTTTAACTTCGTGATTTTAAGTGATTTTAAGTTCTTGATCTGATAATTTAAAAATCTCTACCATATCTGAGTTAGTTTCTGATATTTGCTTTTTGTCTTCATCGTGCTTTTTTCTTTGCTTTTTAGTATACCTTGTAATTTTTTTGTTGAAATCCAGACACGATGTATTTGGAACTGAGGTCTTGAGTGTGTCCTCAGTTTTTTGTTTATCTGTCTAGGAGTTAGGCTGCATTTAATGTTTGCATTAGCTGTAGCTGTCAGATGCTTCAGTTCACTCTAGTATCCTTGTTTTTATCTCTCCTGTAGGCTTTGGGTTTCCCTAGAAACTCCCTCTTAAGTAGAGTTCATGTCTTGCTGCTCAGTTAATTGTATTTTCCTATTAGTATACTGGAGCCTTGTTGATGTTGTATTTTGTAGGGGAAGCATTCTATAATCTTAGGAATAAATGTCCATTTATTTTTTTAAAAAGGGCTGGAGTCTTTGGACTGGGACCTTCAGAAGAGTTTCTTTTCTTTCTTTCTTCTTTTTTTTTTGAACTGCCCATATGTGAGACAGAAGGCTACAGGGGGCTAGAGTTGGCTCATTGTCCTTCCTTAGGTCAGATAAGGTTCTACTGAAGTACTTTTCCTTGAGGTAGGCCTTTGTTTTGGAGAATAGAATGCTATGATGTATTTCAGAATGTTTACTTTTCCTTTTCTCCTTCACAGAGAACATGGCCATTTTTCTCCAGTCTTCACAAGTGGGAATCTGGTGAGGTACTTAGAGGTAAAGCTCATGAATATACAGTTTCTCTAAAACTGGTCCCTCAGGAGCTTTAACTCCAAAGCTAGTCCACATTCAATCTCCAGATATTGTCAATTACAGTTTTTAGAGTTCCTACCAGTTTGAGGCTCTAGTGGTATCTGCCTCTGGTAAGCTGTGATTCTCTGTGTTCTCGTGTCTCCCCAGGTTTCAAGGCAGTGATTTGCTCTGTGACCTCAGTTGTCTGAAGAATCTAAGAAGAATTGTTGAGTTTGAGTTTTTCAGTTTTCTTCTTATTTTGAGGGTGGGAGTTATGACTTCAAAGTAACTTATATTTTGAGTGGAAAATGGAAGTGACAATTATTTGCATTATAGTTTACAACTCAAGAATTTCCTTTTTTTTTTCCTTTTTACAATTTTTACCTCTTTCTTGATAGTCTCTATTTGATGAATCACCGTTACCATATTTCCCTTTAATTTGTAAGTATGGTTTTCTTTTCTTCCTTGAACCCATTTGTAATAGCTTCTTTCAGGTCTTTGAGTGTTAAGTGCAACATTTGGTCACCTATTATAGTCAGGTTTCTCTTGACTGCTTTTTTCCTTGTGTGTGGGCAACAGTTTTGTGTTTCTTTGCATGTATTATAAGTTTTTGTTGAAAACTGGACATTGTAAATAATATAGCAAATGTGAATTTGAATCTTCTCTGGTTGTCATTTGAGTTTTTATGCTTATTGGTTAAGGATTTATTTGGACAAATTCTCTGGAATCTGGTTACCCCCAGAGTGTGTGAAGATGTGTTTAATGTTTCTACTATCATTTTTTCTTTTTCATTATCACTTTTATGTGTAGCTTGACTTCATGGGCTTGGTCTCATGCCAGAATTGCTAGTGTTCCCTCACTAATTACAAGTTTTACTCATCTACCTTGAGCCAGTAAGGCGTCTGCCTTTGTTTATGGATTTATGCATGAGTTGGGGGACATATTTGAAGTTCAGACAGTTTACTCGTTGTTCCTGGCTTTAGCTTTCTGCTAGCACAGTCCTCACATTCATCCAGGGATAAGTAGATATGTGCCTTCTCCAGTCTCTCTTGAGAATATGTGCAACCTTGCACATGCACACCATCTTCAAGACCCCCAGAAATATGTGGGAGCCCACCAAGGCTTACTCTTGCAATCTATCGCCTGTTAAATTTATGCCTATTCTGTTTCCCTGTTTTGTTGGCCCCAACCAGGATCACAGTCTCAGGCTAACTGACATTGGCCTTTCTTATTTGTCACTAAAATTGCTACTGTGACTACCAATGCCCAGGAGTATGAGGATTTTGTGTTCTGGCAAACGTTGGCCCATATCTCTCCTGGTTGAGAGGCTTCTGTTTTTCATGGCTTTCATCATCGTACTACATAGAGGGGCATCTAGTACATAGATAGATGGCAGGGGAAGAATGGTAGAACCCCAGGCTAAAATACCACAGAAAAGTGTTTGTCTGAACTACTTTAGTGGTTCCTCTTACATAGATCCCCCTCAAAATGCTTTGTGCCTTTGTTCTGTTTTCAGAATCTTGAAATTTTTCTTTTTGACAATTTTATACAATTTTATCATTGATTTTTGGGGAAAGCTTTGCTGAACTCCTCATTCCACCATTCCAGAAATGTTGCCCAACCATACATGATTCCTTTGGTTTCCTTAAGGCAGATTGCTGTGGTTGAGGAAAGATGTTGAGAAAGTGAGCAGCGCTGCAGTGGTAATTGAGAGGGATGGGAATGGAAACTGACCAAAGGATGTGTGGTAGAACTGGTTGATGGTTCTTATGTCCCAGCTGAAGTTCTAGGATGGGAATTTAGCAAGGTAGCATTTGACATGCCATTCTGAATATCTAGTACAGCACCACCCAGATTGGAGCTAAAGGACTATCAATAATAGCCAAAGTATAGAAAGAGTCCAAGTGTCCATCGACAGATCAATGGATAAAGAAGATATGGAATATATACACAATGTAATATTAATCAGTGATCAAAAAGAATGAAATCTTGCCATTTGCAACAACGTGGATGGAACTAGAGTGTATTATGCTAAGCAAATAAGTCAGAGAAAGACAAGTATCATATGATTAAACTCATGTGGAATTTAAGAAACAGAACAGATGAACATAGGGGAAGGAAGGAAAAAATAAGATAAAAATAGGAAGGCAAACCATAAGAGACTCTTAAATACAGAGAACAACATGAGTGTTGCTGGCAGGGTGTTGGGTGGAGGGATGGACTAAATGGGTGACGGGCATTAAGGAGGGCACTTGTTTGGATGAGCACTGGGTGTTATATTTAAGTGATGAATCACTAAATTCTATGCCTGAAATCATTATTACACTATATGTTAAGTAACTTGGGTTTAAATAAAAAAAAAAAAGATTAGGGCTAGAGGCCTGGAGGAACTTAGCTGGTGTTGGACTTCACCTAGGTGGTTTCTCAGAAGGTGATGGGCAGAAGAGAGTGAAGGATGCTGGTGAGAGATTAGTTCATATGGTTAACCTTGAGGTATACACAATATGAAAGGAAAAGAAGCAATGATAGTGCCCATGGTCTAGAAGAACTTGAAGGGGTCACGGCACTGAAAACATTGGTAAGTTTGAAGTAAAAAAAAAGTATTTATCTTGAAGTCATGAGTGAGTTGGAAGTCATTAAAAATTTGGGGTCAGAAGCTAAGATGGAGTAGATGGACCAGAAGCTTCAGTGGAACCAGTTATTTGCTACCAAACCTTACTAGCACTTTCAGATATGGGATAATGAAGAACATTCAGTTTAATGGATTATAGGGGAAACTGGAATATCCATGTGATTAAGAAGAGTCATAACAGACAGTGGAATCGAGTTCTAGAATTTGATTACTTAGGTTTTACTTCCTGTTTTCCTTTCACAAGTTGGTAAAAATTACAAAAACAAATAAACAGCCAAACAGTTTATTCTCCAGCCTTATAGTTAACTGTATAGTCTTCCTCTTTGACCTATCAGGGAGGATGCAATGGCCTATTGCACCCCTTGGGATCTATTTCTTTGACCCCCATGGCTCTTACTGCAGTGGGCACCCTGGAAATGAGAAACTGTGAAAATAAGATTTGGACCATGATGAAATGATTAATCTTGTTAGGAATTTTGACAAGATAGCCATTTAAAAAAAATAAAATGTCTTAGAATAGCATAACTTGAAGAGATTATTTTAGTATTCCGCCCCTCAAAAGTGTTTCTTTTTTTAAAAGCTGGCTCATTGTGAGTAGTATTTGGCATCCAAATAAGTGGTTAATTTAATCCATTTGACTCAATTGTTTATCATTAAGACCTCTCCCCCGACTCTATTTTTTATCATTCAACAAGCTGTCATAGCATGAATAGGTATAGCTGTGGAGGGGGGGCAGATAGGTCTCCTGTACTATATACTTGGTGTTTAATTCATTTTCTACACTTGTTGTTGATTCTTCTAGCCAAGGGAATATGTAAGAAGGTATATGAAGCAAAGTTATAGAACTAACAGGTGATTTTTTTCCTTAGAAAAAATACTTGGTTTGTCATTTACGAGCTTGATCAATGGCTCCCTAATGAATTCAGGCTTTAGAAATTTTGATTCTGATTATTTGAGTTGTTAGAAAAAAAATTAAAAAAATTTTTAAATTAAAATTTTTTAAATCTGTTTTTTAAATGATTTTTATGGCAACTAGTTTAATTATGGATCATTAATTACCTCACTTCCATTCTAGTTTCATCAGAGTTTCTTTATTTTTCAATTGGGAAATTTTCAAATGGAACAAACGTCTCTTGAGAGATTCTCAATCTACCCATCATGGCTTCTGATGGTGGGACTGAAGACTAACCAGAAAAGCTGACTATGAAGTGTCGATTATTTATTTACTTACTTATTTATTCATCTCTTTACCTATTTAACAACTGATGGAATAGTTTCATAAAAAAGTATGTTTTCTAAGGCATCCATTTAAAAATAATTAAATTACTTATTATTTACACACCCGAGCACGCACACGCACACACAGGCACACGCACACACACCATAAAAGTCATGGATGTTTTGTAAGAGAATAATTAAAATTTTCATTTTGTTAGTTTGAAGCATGTATTTGCAAGACTGCAGTGAAAATGGAGTTTCAAAAGTGTGTGTGTTTGTGTACATTTAATTGACACTTAGAGTTATATGAACCATATCCTTCCATCCTTAAGTAGAAGATTTCTTAATCATCTTCATCTCAGAAACATCATTTCTTAGTTCATTATCATGTGGAATTTTGATGCCATTTGCTTACCTCCATAATTGCCAGATTCAAGGATAACATTTCTTCCTAGTGTCAGAAATTCAAATGCACATGTACTAGCAGTTCAAACTTCTATTTTTGTGATAAAGAAGTAATTCTCTATTTCATAAGCTCCATGGCTTGGTGCAGTCAGCCCCAGGACCATCGTTGGTGATCCTTACCCCAGGAAGCCCTTAGTAATGGACCTGCCAATCTGCCCTACACGTGCTAGCCCAAGGATTGTGGAAGGCAATATCAATATCTTGCCCTTGAAATCATCTTCCCTCAGTCTCTTCCCAGATCTTTTTAATTAATGTGTAAACTTCTTATTTTGTGCTGTGCCCTATCAATCTTCGAATGATTTACAACTTCCCCATGTAATTTTCATTGTGGTTCTTTCCAGCAGTGAAATTCCTGTCTCTCCTTAGGGAAACAACTTCTCCGCTTCTCATTTTTAACCTTGAGAAATGTACTGACTTCTATATGCTTTTGCTGTGTTTGAGGAGAGCTGTCTCATAGTTTTCATACTTTCTTAACCTGACTGAATGCATTTCAATTCTGTTTTATTCTGTAAGCGTAATCGGGGGGTACCAACAGGATGCAGGGTATGGAGAGAATCTTTCTCACTAATATGTTTCACTGTGGACAATGAGACTTTTAAATGTACATAGATAACTTATTTTATTTAGAAGGTTTATTTTTCAGGATATTCACAGTGACTGTGGTAGATAAATATTCCCTTGAGGATAGTGTGTCTCTGTACTTTGTGTGGAGCTTCAAGGAGAGATAAAGATGGGTTATTCCTATCATTAACAAAGAGAGGCCACTTCTGTAGAGTGCTAAGTAAGAATACTGGGATTCCATTTGAGAGAAATGCATATTACCTAGTTCAGATTACCAGAAGAAAACAAACATGTTGCCCAAGATTTTCCTTCAGTCAAGAGCTCTTTCTTCTGCAAAATAGCGGGATTGAATTTGATCCATGATTTTTTTAAAATTTTGGTTTGAACTTTGGAACCATTTCCTAAATGTAAATACTCTCCTTGAACTTAATGGGTATGTGGAAGTTTTAAAATATTGCCTCAAATTCTTTGATAATGTTTTCATTAAGGTTAGGGTCTATGTTCCTTCCCCTTGGGTCTAGGTAGGTTTGTGACCGTTTCAGCTGATAGGGTATAGTGGAATAGGCACTAACTTCTAAGGTTGAGTTGTAAAAGGCCATAAAACTTCTGCCTTGTCTGGAACACTTACTCTGAAGGCTGGGAACTTACCAAAGTAAGCAGTTTGACTACCCCAAAGCCACCAGAATGAAGGAAAGTCCGAACCACATGGAGAGGCCATGCATCAAGATTCCGGTCAACGGTCTCAGTCAGATATCCCAGTCCAAACTCTGGGATTTCATTCCTCATCCACTTGAATTGCCCTCTAGCTTTGTGAGACTTCTCAGCAGAGGCTTCAAACGTCAGAGACCAGAGACAAACCATGCCTTCTATGCCTTATCTGAATTTCTGAGACTCACAGAATTTGTGAGAATAATAAAATGCGTGCTTAAAAATACCATTGGGGTTTGGAGTAGGTAGTTAGGCAACAATATACGACCAGAACAAAATTATGAAGAGAATATTGGAGTTACTTAAGCTGAAGTAAAGGATCTATGGATTTCTGGCGATTACCATTCTGAAAACAGCTTATGATACCTGGCAACCGTAAGAAATAGTGGGCCAATAATGGTCTTTTGCCGATGAGAGACATATGGCAGATATTTCAAAATGTTGATTCTTAATAGCATACACTCCATGGAAATATAGCGTGGCCGTAAAAGACCTTCGATGAGAAAGGTCACCATTTGAAATCACTTCCTGTGAGCTGAGGTTATGGAGGATCCACTTCTGAAAATGACATTTCTTGTGAAAATGTGGGTGTTACGAACCAGGTGGATACCGATTATTTTATTTTATATGAAAATTCAAGGTAGTAGCTCTAGGCAGACACAATCTGAAAATTCGTGTGGCACTTTTCCTTTAGCCATGTATTTCACGATCAAGAGCATCCTTCCCAGGTAATTAAAAAAAAAATTGGTTATGCTTCTTCCTAACTAATTATATTTTGAAAGTTAAGTCATCGATTTAAAAATTCAGTACAGACATAGTTTTAAATTTTTATTTTCAAAGATAATTCAAAGTGGCAGATACCATCCTTGGATGGACTATCAAAGGAATATTCACCCAATAAAATCTTCCAATGTGGTAAAATTATAAGCTTACATAAAGGATTGTAGATCATAGAAATAGTGTTCTGAACCAGTGTAATTTTTTCTTCCTCAAAGAAGGCGAGGTGTGTTTGACAATTGTGATTGATAGAATATGAATGGATAGCATTTGAAAAGTAGTTATATTTCATAGATGCTTATTTTTTTTTCTGAAACACAATGATTAAAGGGATGTGAAATAGGATTTTGATAATCTAATTTCCAGAAAAGTTAGTATGCATGCTAGCAAAATAGTGTTTTTTTGGTTTATTATTTTTCACGAATCTACACGTGCATGCACTGCATATAATCTTTGTAACAGGAGGTGGAAGGAGAATGATTAAAAAAATTAAATGTCTGAAATGTCTGGGGTGTTGAGCAACAAATGAGTCCCACAGCTAACCTGCTTTCTGAAATAATCTCATGTAGTTAAGCAAGGTTCTAATTAATAGTTACAGATGTTTTTGATGTCTTTGAACTCTCTTTCAGAGACACAGTTACAGCCCATTAATAATGTACCTGTAGATAAAAATATTTTAGATAGTTATCTGTGTAGTGTGACAAGTTGGGGAAAGGGACAAATTGGTTTAAGAACTGATGCTGCATTACATCTCCAGCTGTGACTCTAAGGCTAATCTCACACTTTATTACTGAAAAGAGAAGGGAAGTAATAGCGTTCACAAAAGGCTGCCACACAGGATGCCGATGGCCACAGAATCACCACCAATAGGCATCTGCCCTAACACTGCCCTACAGCAGGTAGCAGGGGGATTAATGGGATAATGTATGTAGAGGGCTTTGATTCTTTGGGAGAAGTGGCTGTACAAACCCAAAGCTTTATATTATTGTTATGACTTTTCCTCTAACCTATGATTTTTCCACATTATGCAGGCTTGTCAGTTACCCACCTGTGCCCTGTTCATGCCACCATGATTTTATTTCTCATTTTTAAGGTTTATGATTCTAATTGAGAGACATTGATGTTTCCATATTCATCCTGGCAGATTAATACCCAGCAAGAAAGACTTGCTGTCAATGGGCATTTTGAATTACGTGTTTAAAATTGCTTTTGATAGCAAGGATGTCAAATCATGCGCTTCACTAAAACGGTTTTGTGCTTCTTTGCTAGGTATGTGATTGAAAATCGCAGATGTTTGATATCACATTTTACTGCATTTGTTTGGTAAGTGAAATCTTAAACATATTATACTTCTTTGAAATCCGTCTTCTGATGCCATTTAGAGAACATTAAGAGAAAATTAAAAAATAAAAGACTTCATATCTCTGACATTTAGCTTCTAGAAAAGTCAACCTTTTAAGTCCCACTCTGTTTTGGAGTACTTGTTTAGGATGCAGAACATTCTAATGTCATAGCAGGAGCAGATGACAGAGTGGAGCTGTATCATACATTCGTGGGGAGTCCTTTGCCCCCTCGAGCACTCATTTTAGTGAAAAGGTTTACCAGATGATGAATCAGATCAGAAGCTCCCAATAGAACACACAGCGTTTTTCTTTCTGGGGTTATTAATGACTTCAAAAATGAAAGTCTGCCTGTTTCTTGAGTTTCTTCTTAGAAATGGCTAGAATGGTTCAGTGGATAATGAATGGTCTTTGATGAAGAATGTTCCAGTGTTAATTTCTTACTACGGATTATTCACAGTTTTAGATGCAGATGTAACAGGCATACCTTTCACAGTTCTCTCCGCTTATGGAAAAGCAATAGGGACAAAGAAGTAAGAATGAATAAATACCTGGAACTGTCAGATCCGGATTCAAGGAACATACTTGAAATGTGAATTGCTCTGAGTCATAGTCTTCTGTATGCATTTTCCTCTTGAAACTCTTGATATCTCTGAGGCAGGGTTATTATCCCAGCATCAAATGAGGAGAGAGGTGCTAATAGTAAGTGATCTACATCCACACAGTAATGAATGATGAAGCTCCAGTTCAAATTCTTAGATCTTCCAACTTAGAAATCTAGGACATTTAACAATGTAACATAGCTATTAGAAAAACTGGTATTTAACACTGTATTCTGGCTGTTTATTTCTGTATAACCACCCCAGAATTCTGTGGCTTAAAACAACAGTATCAGTTTTGTTCATAATTCTCCAATTTGGGTTGAGTTACTTTGGTGGGAACAACCTGTTTCTCCTCCATTCAGCATCACTTGAGCTTCAATCATCTAGACTCCTTCACTAACATGTCTCATGATGGGTTCTTGCTGCTGGCTGACATCTCAGCTAGGACTGTTAGCTGGGACACCTACACATGGCCTCTCTGACTCTATGACTTTGGAGAGTCAGTAGACACACACACACACACACACACACACACGCACACACACTCACACGTGTGCAGTTAGGGGGTGGGTCTCCATCTGGAAGGGAGTTACATCACCTTTCCTTCTAAACTAGCCTTGGAAGTCCACAGAGTCCCTTGTGTGACATTATTTTTTATTAGAACTGAGTCACTGTGATAGAACCATATTCAAGAGGAGAGGAATTAGACTTGACCTTTTGATGGAAGATACTATGGATTTAATGTTTGTGATCTCTCAAAACTCCTATGTTGAGATCCTAACCCCCATTGCAATGGGTTTTGGAGATTGGGCCTTCAGGAGGTGATTTAATGAGTGAGGCTTTCATGAACGATTTTGCACTCTTATTAAAGAGATACCAGAGAGTTCTCTCACCCTTCTACCATGTGAGGACACAGTGAAAAGATGCTGCCTATGAACCAAGAAGCAGGCTTTCACTAGACACTGAATATGCCAGCCCCTTGATCTTGGATTTTCGAGGCTTTTTCTGCGGGTGTAGCATGTTTTAATTTTCAAATATTTAGATACATGGTACACAGCCCTTCATTTGTGTGCTTACTTTGGACTCCACATGCTAAATGTGAGCCTGATGTAAAATAAAACCACACTCAAGAGGAATCCAATGGAACTATTCTAGCCATAGAAGTTTAGGTTTATCACTAACTCTGTAGTAATGGGGAACTGAAGATTTGAGTCCTGCTGCATATTCTTTAGAATTTGTTAGAAATACTTCATACTTCAAACTTGTCCTCAATACAAAATAAATAATTCTCAATTAATGGTTTTTTAATGTGAATCCCCAAGGTAAATAACCCCTCTAGGTATTGTTATGCTTTCATGCTTTTGGATCACACCTGACTATTAAAGTTAGTATCTTAAATCTTGAAGTAGGAGAAACCAGACAAGTAAATTCATTGCAAAAACAAAAAAACAAAAAAAACAGTGCCTCCAAAAGGCACAATGATATATATTCCCGTGTCTGAATATCCTATGCTTTATAGTAATTTCTACCAAGTGTTTACTCATGCAATGATGGAGAGACCTGTCTACAATACTGCTTCTTACTGATTATGTGGAAACATTTTTCATATCAAAATTTCTTATAGTGTTCTTCAGTGAAAAGCCTACTTCATGATAACAAAGCAAAACAAAATGAAAACAAGTTTTCAGGAAATGCTTTGATAAGAAATTCTGAACGAATAGCTTCAAGCAGATACTTCTCTGACGTCTTGTGTGTTATCTTAAAAAATATTGAATATTTTTGATCTATCCAATAAAATAACTTTTGGTGATAGATATATGTATGTATATTGATATACATATGATACACATTGATATATGTATGAGTGTATGTACATGATATACATATGTATATATATTGATACATATATGTTATGTATGTATATCAATATACATATGTATGTATATTGATATACATTGATATACAATTAAATATATTTATACTAAAATATATTTATATTATATATTTATGTAAAAACATTTATATTTATAAAATGTATCTATATTTTATTATACATGTATATTATATGATCTTCTATGTTAAATATATTTATTATGTAAATATATTGGATATGTGACATGCACATAATAAATATATATTTATTATAATATATATATAAATAAATTAAATAATAGAAGTATTAGCTCAGGAGTTAGACTCTCAGGGTTAAATTCGATTTTTGCCATCTACCATTGTGAAGAGAAAGTTTCAAAGTCGCTTTTTGCCTCAGTTTCCTATCTTGAAATAGAATAAATGTACTTACCTCATGGGTTTTTGAAAGAATTAAGTGAATTAATACAAGAAATTTTCTTTAAACATTACCTGGCACATGAATATTATATGCTTGATAAATAAAATATGTACTCAATATTATTATAGCTCAATAAATATTAGCTCTTAGCTACTGCTGTGTAACAAGGCACTGCAAAACCTAGTGACTTAGAATAACAATCACCATTTCACTTTCTCACATAGTTTCTGTAGGCCATGGTTTTGGGAAGGGTTCGGTTGATTGGTTCTGGTTTGAGGGGTTGTAGCTGAAACAATAAAGGGCTGGAGTAAACTGGGAGTTGACTGGACAGTTCTTTTCAAGAAGTCATGAGTTGTCCTTTTGTTCTCACGTGTGGGCTATTTTGGGCTTCCTGACAGCATGGCTGCTTCAGGGCAGTTAGCTTACAAGCATAGAGACTCAGGGCTCCAAGTGTGATTATTCAGCAGCAAGGTGGAAACTAAATTGTCCTTCATTACCTGGTCTCCAAAGTCAGGCAGCATCACTTCCACTGTACTCTTTTTGTTGAACCTGTCACAAAAGCCCAGCTGGTTTCAAAGGGAAGGGTTATAAATTTTACCTTTCAATAGATAAAGTTGCATTGTAAAAGGATTATGTGGGTTAGGAGACACTATCTAGGCCATCTTTAGAAGATACAATCTGCCACAGCTATTACTATTATCTAGTGCTTTCTTGACAGTCACAAACCTCAAGAGGCTATAAACAATTGAAGAAACATAGTTCGAGCATATTTCTCTCATGAAATGAAATGAAAATTGCCTCAATAAGGCTATTGCCTGATGCTAAGGAGCAGTCAACTCCGTGGAATTTTCTCACAAATGGAGATAATTCTATGTTGTTGTTGAAATAAGATAACATAGTTTGTCGATATCAGATGCAAATGTGTCCTACTTCATATTCTGGTAATATTGGAGTCTAATGTGAATTATTGTTTAAAAGGAGAGTCATTTTTCCTTCTTAAGATGGTACGCTCTGGAAATGTCTTTGGACATTATATTCATCTACAAAGAAGGAAATGCATTTTCTTCCAAGATTAAAGACCCAAGACTATCATTTCTTCTGGATGCCAGACATTCAAGAAATCTGGCACTTTTAACCCAAGAAATCTCTCTATAGAATGAAGTTATTAGTTTTCCCAAAGTCAACTGAAGAATCTGAACACAGACATTATTCATGAATACTGAGCACAAAGAAATTTCTAGGGAAAAAAAATTTCTATACATTGTCATGTCTTTCTAATTCTCCTCTTTCCACGCTCGGATAAGTGATACAGTTTTGAGGCAGTAAAGGTTTATTAGTGCTCTGATAATTTTTGTTGCCAAGAAGCTGTTGATGACTGCTTTACCCTTTCAGCATCATTTTTTCTTAGTTAAAGGCTATTGGGAAACAGTTGACCTTGAACAATATAGGTTTGAACTGTGCAGGTTCCAATTAGATGCAGATTTTTTTCCATATAGACAGTACAGTACTGTAAATGTATTTTCTCTTCCTTATGATTTTCTTAATATTTTTTCTCTAGTTTACCTTATAAAAATACAGTAGATAACATACAAAATATGTGTTAATTGGCTGTTCTGGTAAACAGTAGGCTATTAATAGTTAAGTTTTGTGGGAGTCAAAAGTTATACACTTAATTCTGACTGCACAGGAGGTTAGTCTCCCAACCTCCATGTTCAAGGATCAACTGTAGTTAAAACAGAAATGTGAAAAATAAGTATTCATGTAATTAAAATGCCTCAGAATCACAGAAATGAGAAACTGCTCTGTGGGAAAAATAGTCTTCTGTGTCTCGTAAACTCTTGTCATTATATAGTATGCTTAAATCAAAGGACGGAAGTAGTTGGTGACACCTTCTTGTTGCTAGAGGAGAAATCTTCTAAATTTGAACTTAACAAAAAGAAAACACATATGTAAAAACTAAATCCCTTGATAGTCAGTAATAGCATATTTGTTTCCTCAAAAATGAATTACATGGATTGCAAAATAACATATACAACTGACTCCCATCATATTCAAATATAGAAAATGGCACACATGCACAAACACAAAGATTGCATAGAAAACTCTGGAGGACTAAAACATAGGAAGTTGAAATGTCCTCAGTAGTTGCCTTTGGGAGAGGAAGTAGAATTGCAGTCATGAAAGAATCATGAAAGGGAAGTTTTCACTTTTCATTTTCCTGTATAAGTTGACCCTTTTGTGGGGGAGGGGTGTAAAAATATTATTCATGTTTTATTTTAAAAATAGTAAGAATTTTGTGTGTATTACAACTGTGGTTTGTGTCAAGATCAGGGCATATTTGAGGCACCTGGGTGGCTCACTCACCTGGTTGAGCATTCCACTCTTGGTTTCACCTCAGGTCATGATCTCAAGATTCGATTCGTGAGTTTCAGCCCTGCGATGAGCTACGTGCTTGGATTCTCTCTCATTCCATCCCTCTCTCTGCCCTCCCCCTGTGTGTGCTCTCTCTGTCTCTCTCTCTCAAAATGAATAAATAAACTTTTAAAAATCAGGGTATATTTGTTACTAGGTAAAGATGTCTATTTGGCATTTATTTCACAGGAGAACACAATACTATCTTAAAAGGGTAAAAGGATATAATTATTTCTAATTGGAATTCCACAACCGAAAGCAAAACAATGAAACCATTACTTCTCAAGCTATTTCCTCCTCCAAACTCCTTTGTTTTTCTTTCGTTCTTTCGTTCTTTCATTCTTTCTTTCCTTCCTTCCTTCTTTCTTTCCTTCTTTCTTTCCTTTCCTTCCTTCCTTCCTTTCATTAAAATTCCAGTGTATCATTTATCTTTTCCTGTGTAAGAACAACTCTCCCCACTCCTCCTGCCCCAGATACTTAGTGGCTGATAATGATCATAAGTTATTTATTATCTGTGATGCATCTGTGAGTTGACTGGACAGTTCTTCTGCTCCACATGGTATTAGCTGGGTCACTCACATGGCTGCATTTTGCTGGCACATGGGTTGGGTTGTGAGAAGGTAACTGCCTCACCAAGGCCTGTAGACCATGGTCACTTGAGTCTTTTCCCATGTCGTCTTTCTCCTCTTGGTATCTCATCTTGGAGAAGGCATCTCCAATTGGCCTGTGTCTGTAGCAGGACAGCCTGTACTTCATTACAGAGTGGCCACTGGGTTTTATGAAACAGGGTCAAGGCTGTCTGGGCTTTTAAGGGCTACTTGTGGGACTGCTCAAGGTTCCCCCTGGATTCCATTGGTCAAAACAAATCACAGGACCAACCAGATTCAAGAAGGTGGCGGGGGATGGGTGGGGAATAAACCTCTTCTTGAAGGGAAGAATGGCTTTTGCACACAGGAAGCAGAAGAACAATTGATGATTGTCTTTGGAGCTATCTGCCACCTCCTCCATATCATCATTGCCTTGCAGGAACAAGAATCACTATGAATCCTGTGAGGGGTACTTTGATATAAAACCTAAGTTCCTTAAGGTAGTTCTTGCTGTTGTAATAAGTTCACCAAATCTTAGAGGCTTAAAACAATGAATTTATTTTTTGTTTACATAACAAGACCTGGTCAAGACAGCTTTTTATGTACTTGGTAATTCAGGGATCCAGACTCTTTTGGTCTTATCACTTTTTTATCTTCAACATGTTTCCAAGTGAGCTGTGCTTGCAGACAGTGATAGATGAAAAGCTAAAGAACATGGAGATTCACACAGGCACGTTTTTATGGGCCAGGGGCAGAAATGGTTCCCTTCATTTCTACTCACATTTCACTGGCTACAGCTCAGTCACATGGCTGCACCTAGTCCCACAAGGGAGCCTGAGAAATATGGGCAGGTGGCTGTGTGTCCAAAAGAAGAGGAAAGTGGCTTGGCGATTAGCTAGCATTCTCTATCACAAACTGCTTCCCTACCTCTAAACAAAGGAAGGAAAGAAAGAATAAACTTTTTTGTTTATTTTTATTTATTTTGAGAGAGAGAGAGAGAGAGAGAGAGAGAGAGAACGAACATGGAGAAGGGCAGGGAGAGAGAGAATCCCAAGCAGTCTCCACACTGCCAGAGTAGAGCCTGACATGGGGCTCGGACCCACAAGCTTTGGGATCATGACCTAAGCTGAAACCAAAAGTCAGATGCTCAACTGACTGAGCCACTCAGGCACCTGAACAAAGATCTTCTTTTTGGTTATCAGTCATATTTGCCTCAGCATTGGGAGAAACTTGTTCTTTTATTGGAATTTTAAAATAAGCTGAACATGCTTTTTGAATGTTACGAGGCAAGGTGTCTGTGTTAGAGATCAGGGAGATTGGTACAACGGTGTTGAACTTGAATGAAAGCTGAATATATAGAAATCTGAGTTTCCCAAGCATAAATTAGGGCATAGATACAGGCAAAAAAGATGATTCTCTTGTTTGATTTATGTATTTATCCAGTGATTTTAAAATGTGCTTGTTGACAAAAATATATAGCTGTCACAATTTTATTTTGTGGAGAGTACAAGTGTAGGGCACGGCTGTCTGAGCAGCAGGCACCAGAGTGGGATTCGATGAGAAGAAACTTACTGAGGAAAGTGCCAGTGAGGGAATGTGTGAGATAACCAGAGGTACCCGAAGGGCTTTCACATTCTGATGCAGGTCTGACCCCCCTGAGGGTGAGAGGGATAGAAAGAAAGGGAGGATAGAAGGAAGGAAGAAGGAAGGTATTAGACTGCAGTGCAGTTTTAAGAGTTTCAGCAAGGCCGACAGGGAGCCCTCTGGCCAAAGTACTCCCAGCAGTGAATTTGCAGGAATGGGTTCAGGCAGCGGCTGAAGTGTGGCCCCATCACAGACTCAGTGAGGGACTTCAGAATGCAGCACCCTGGGCTGTTGCTAATTACGCTCCTAAGTTGGAGATCTGAGAGGTGCATGTTCATGGTTGCCATAGTGTCTTTATGCCTTTATTCCTGTGGCCCAATTAGAAATTAGAGAGTGGTATAGGGGCGCCTGGGTGGTGCAGTCGGTTAAGCGTCCGACTTCAGCCAGGTCACAATCTCGCGGTCCGGGAGTTCGAGCCCCGCGTCGGGCTCTGGGCTGATGGCTCAGAGCCTGGAGCCTGTTTCCGATTCTGTGTCTCCCTCTCTCTCTGCCCCTCCCCCGTTCATGCTCTGTCTCTCTCTGTCCCAAAAATATATAAACGTTGAAAAAAAAAGAAATTAGAGAGTGGTATCAAAATAGCTATTTAGCAGTTATTACAAAAGACATTTATGTTCACTTCTTATCTATTTCCTGACTGGACCAGAGCAATAGTTTCAAAAATTCTAGTTGGGCGTGATTAAATTAATTTTTGTTTTTAGCCTAGCAGCATGCTTCTATACTGTTGGTGCCATAGGAGAATGTCTGATGTTCACCTCACTTCAAAAGTATTAAAAACACCCTAAATTTGCATCTGTCCCTTTCCATTCTCTGCTTAACCACTGTTAACACCAGTATCCTATTTGACAGGAAAAGCCTCATTTCTCAGCCTAAGCTTCAACTCTACCTTCCTTTGCCTCTTTCATATTTTTGTTGTTTGTTTCATCACAACAGGGTGCTGGCAGTAACAAATATTCTCAAACATAAATGATAGTTTCTTACCAGAAATCATTAAAGGACATGGAAAATTAAGCTACATTTTGAGCAATGGCACATGTAAAAGTGCTCAGTGACTTTGGGCTAATATGCTGTTTTCTTTTGAATTGTTTTAGAACAGGCTGTTGAGGAGGGAAAATTCAGAACGCTGTGTCCTTGAATTACAGTCTTATTCAATTTTATTTTAATTCACGCAATGCAAAAGAATTTGAAATTAAAAAATATAGAAAAGGTTTTGGTATGTCTTTTCAAATGGATATTTCTTTTTTTCTCCTTAAACTATTGGATGGATAGAGGTAATGATCATAATCCAATCTGATTAACAGATAAACCTCTGCAGCGATTTGGATCTTAAGCAAATATATAATTGATTATAGGGTAGACTTATGGTAAAATTGTACTGTAGAATCAGTTGGCTGCCTCTGTGTAACTGAGCTGCCTTTCCTAATTTAATGTATTGGTCTGTCACTCCATCATCCTTTATGCAGAAGAAAAGCACAGTGCACTTAGTAATCTTAGAGAATTTGAGGTAGATCAGTTTGCCTGCTATTATTACTTATCTTCCCAGTCATCTTTGTGCTCATGACAGAGATGATAAATGGGTTTAGTAGGAACACATTGGCAGTAGGGGGAAAATAGCTCACTTAAAATGTCAAATGTAACAGCTATCTCTGTATGTGAAGACTAGTGTTCTCGTATAGGCTGAGAAGAAATGGAGAACACATCACTGATTCAGCATAAAGAATGCAAGATTCCATGAAAGTAGATGGGAAAGAAATGAACATAAAATGCAGTAGTGCTAAAACATATTATTTGATCATTTATTCATTCATTTGGCTTTTGCTATTCCAGGTGCTGGACAGATAGCAGAGAACACATAGAAAGATAAAGATTTCAGGGAGAAAAAAAATTGTATTCTAGATATCCAGGCATGTATGGTTTCATCATAATATACACTTAAAAACTGAATTCCTGAAAAGTCAAGATGGTAATGACAACAACAGTGACCATTTTGAAGGCTCTGTGCTAAACATTTATGTAGATGATTTTGACAATGACTTTATTCAGTAAGGAGTTGTGATTACTCTCATTTTACTGGCTGAAGAGATTGGAGCTTTGAGACGTCTGAAGACATTTCCAGTTATATTTGCTTTCAGACAACGTCATGGCTATTGCTACTGGTCTTCATTCTGAGTTAGAAAGAACGTGCCTTTGGTGAACTCTTACTCATGTTTATTTGAAGAGCCAATTCAAGTGTCTTTGGCACCTTGCTTTGGCCAGCCCTTAGTGCCCAGACCCCTTTATTCAGATCTTCAGAGATTTCTCAGCAATGAATGGTCTTAGACTGAGTTAAGGAGCTCCGCCCCCTTCAGAACAGAACTCGGTAAATGTGGTGAGTTCTAGACAGACGCCACAGTTCTCATTTTGTCCAATCTGCATCTGTGGTATGCAGAGCTGCAAGTTCTGAGGCTCTGTAGGGAGTCATTTCTGGTTTCCCATCAAGATACCATTGGAAAAGAGAGGACAGAAAAGTGGGACGATGTCAATGCAGGAGTTCTATGCGGTGGAAGCATGGCTAGGACTTTCAAAGTAAAATATGTAAACAGAACTGTTTGAAGAAGACTACCAAGTGACGCTGAACAAGTCACACATGGTTTTTGGTTCTCTGCAGCTACGAAAACCAAGTCCAGTCTTTGAGAATCCCTGGGGTAAATGTTCACAGGGCGAACACAGAAATCCCTTTTACTTACATGATGAGAGCTCATTACCTGCTGCCTAAGGCCACGGTTACAGGGATGAAGGTTACTAAGGAGTACATCAGCCTTTTATTCATAGTTGATGTGAAAACAGCAACAGCAATAATCCCTCATCACTTCTGAGTTAACATATCAAAGGGAAGAATATATGGAGATTTAGGGGAAAAATTATATATATATATATATATATAGAGAGAGAGAGAGAGAGAGAGAGAGAGAGATGTTAATTTAATTATCATGTATGGACTTAAAGTTTGAAAAAGAAGAGCAAAATGTGAGTAGGTATGTATATGTGAGCAGTATGCATACTGAACCTATAAAGGAATTTCTTTGCTTAGGGAATTAGAATTCAATACTGTTGGTGAGATGACAATAAAGGTTTTTACATATACATATGTGTTGATTGTGATTGTTTTAAGGATAAACTCTTGTACTCACTACATAATAAAAGAAAAAAAAATATATAAAATTATTTCACAAGTAAGGTAGTAGCCCAAGATGTATTTAGTTTTGGGTGGTTAAATAATTTGCAGATTATGCATTTTGGCATCCTCCCCAGTGGTGTTTTTTTTTTTTTCTTGTGAGCAGTTTTATTTTATACAGTAATTGTCGGGGGTCTTTAGTGCCATGATTGATAGGTTGGGGTAAAAAAAAGAAGCTGTTTCTGAATGACAGAAAGTAACATCAAATATGGTGAAAACTTCTCTGAATATTAGCAAATAGGGTACCAGTGAAATGACATTTTGGAAAATATTTTGATTTCAAGTCAATTAAGGATAATGCTAATCTACATAAAATAAATGAATTACATTTTGATTATAAAAATTATTGCTTGATGTGTCATTTAATGTATCTTGCCATATTTTATCTGAAATAAAATGCATCCAAGATGTAGGCTGGTAATTTCAGACATCTAATTAGTTTAAACACCTATTTGGCCATATAATGGTTGATTATTAGAGCATCTTTGAATGGCTCATTTAGCTGAGCACATTAATAGATACTCTAATTCCATTTCAAAGTGCCTGATGATAAGGAAATGGTGTAAGACAGATTCTGTGTTAGGTGTTCATTTTTTTTTTAATGTTTATTTATTTTTGAGAGACACAGAGAGAGAGAGAGAGAGAGAGAGCAAGAGATCAAGTGGGGGAGGGGCAGAAAGAGAGGGAGACATAGAATATAAAGCAGGCTCCAGGTTCTGAGCTGTGAGCACAGGGCAGACTTGGGGCTCAAACCCATGAACCATGAGAACATGACCTGAACCGAAGCTGGATGCCTAACCAACTGAGCCACTCAGGTGCCCCTGGGTGTTCATTTTTTGAAAATCTGCAATTGTGGGAGACTTCTATGCTCTACAGTTGGCATAGTCAGTTGGAGGATCACCTTCTATTTAGTGGGTATTGATTTGTCTGGATAAGTAGTATTAAAAGATTCACTTTCTTCCTTCCATTAATAAAACATTAATAAATGTTTTCATAATTCTAGTGTTTGAACAGTGTAGAAAGTTTTGGTATTCTGAATAAAGTTATATGTGCCTTAGGAGGGTCATTTCATGTTTGCTTAAAATTCTTACAGAACAGTTTATGAAAATGTGGGAGAAAGGAATTAATACCCTGACATTAATTTTCCTCTCCTGAAGTTGCTTAATGACCAAAAGATTCCCAAACACTTAGAATTTGAGCTCGGGACTTTTGTTTTTTTGACACAACTATTTGTAAATATTTAAAAACAATAATTTTTTTGCATGATTAATAAGGTATTCTTTGGGTTTCTACTATGATCAAGGCACTTTGTATTATATGGACATCCACAAAACAAAGAGATGTGGTTCAAACATTAATATTCTCTTGGAGATTATTAGTTAATTGGGTGTCTTTTATGTTTTCTCTTTAAATAGGTACATTTAAAATAATTTATAACAAGAATTAGTAAAATTAGGAACAAAATTTTAATTAATACCATTCTAGTCTTTTTCTTAATTGAATGGACTAATTTTCTTGATGAGTCTAATGTGAATGGGGGAGAACTTTTGGGAAAGCTGATTAGGTGTAAGAGTAAAAATGTTTAGAGCTTTAATCTTAGATCCTGCAGTGGCTATAAGTAGTAACCATCATGCATCGTAAAATGGTAATACAAACTGATTGATGAATTATAGTTTCAGGTATGTTCAGACATACAACAATGGAAATTGCCAAGGCATGTGAAAGCATTACTATTCTGTAATTTTGTGCCTCATTCTTTTAAGGATATTTTATTATTTTTCAAGGTTATGTTTTTGAGGGAGATCTGAATATAACATAAATGAGACGTGTAGATGGGTACTCTAACCAGAGAGGCAAGGATTGAGTTGGGATTGAAAAGAGATAAGGCACAACTATAGGGTTTTGTTCAGTTTGATGTCTCCTTTGCTCTCTCTTTCTGATCAGATGCTTTGGGCCCTCAGTGATATTCTGAAAAAAACACGATTCACAAAAATTGGCCACTATAACTCATGTGGACAGAGAACCAATGACAAATGTTAAAAGTCTCCAAAAGGGTAATTGAAAGAAGAAAAGATGTAAAGATAGGAAGCAAGATACAGAGAGATTAAGATCCTGGAATTTGGAGCCATATATACTCATTTCTTAGCTTTATCATTTATAAACGTGACCTTGGCTAACTTATTTAACCTCTTTGAACTTGGTTTTATTATTTGTAATCTGTGGCTAATAATAGTAATGACTTTATTGTGAGGATTAAATTAAATAATCCAGAGACTGTGTAGCACATAGTAATCACTAGATATATGTAAAATGTTATTACTATTTATTATTATGTACTTAAAGGATGGCAGAAGAATAAGGGAAGGCTGGTAAAAGCAGGAAGAAGAAGGGAAATTGAAATGAGAGGTAGCACTATATACCTTGGAGCCATTTTTGAAAGTGTAGTCAGGTTAGAAAGTTATTATTGACTCCTTGCTGTTCCATAGGAATTGTTTTGTAAGCAATACTTAGAGTGTTTGTCCTGTGGGCCTTAAGGTTATTAATGGATTTCACTGCCTGTCGCCTGTTCTTTTGTACTAAAGAGCTCTTGAGGCATAAATGGCTTCTCTGCCCTTGTGCCATGGATATAGATCTTTGTCTATTTCATTGATAATGGGAATCAGGATCCCCAGAGGAGTAGATATTTTGACATAAGGAAGACTGAGGGGGAATATTTGGGGACAGTTCACTGCAGCTTTAATTAAATATTTTTGAACAAAATTCCAAAAGCATGCTCTAGGATAGATCTAAGGAGAAGGAAGAGAGAAAGCAGATCTGAAGACGGACTACCTGAAAAGGGGGAAGGCCATGGCCCTTGACAAGGACAAGATGAAAGAAGAGGAAATAAGATAGTGGAGCTGAGACAGAGGAAGTTGATTATGTATTATATTTGGACCTCAGAGAAGATTTTTCTTTAGAGTGTCCAAAGGCCAGTACCTTATTTTTAAAATTTAAATCAACCTTTAATTTTAGAATAGTTGTGGATTTACTGAAAAGTTGCAGATGTGAAACAGGGGGTTCCCATACACTCCTCACTGAGCCTTCCCTATCGTTTGCATGTTACATTACTATGCAACCTTTGTCACGACTAAGAAACCAATATTGGTACATTACTGTGAACAACACTTGTGTTCAGATATCACTAGTCTGTTTTCTGCTCCAGGATCCTGTACAGGATGTCACATTACATTTACTTGTTATATCTCCTGAGATTCCTCTGGTCTGTGACAGTTTCTCAGAGTTCCTTGGATTTGAGGACTTTCACAATTGTGAGGGGGTATTGGTCAGGCATTTTGTAATCTCCTTCAGTGGGGATTTATTTGAAGTTTTTCTCCTGATTAGACTGGGGTTATATGTTTTGGGGAGGAAAATCATGAGGTAAACTGATACTCTCATCACATCCTGTCGAGGAGACATGCTATCAACATGACTTACCATGGAGGATGTTGACCTTGCTCACCTGGCTGACGTAGTGTTTGTTAGGTTTCTACGCTGTAAAGTTTTCTTTCCCCTTTCCATAGGTGACCCCTTATGCTCCACCTCCATGAGGGCAGAGTATATACATAAATTATTTAGAATAGTTGATTATAAGAGATTTGTCTCTCCTCTATTTTATTTTATTCATTCATTTCTTTAAATCAGCATAGACTTAGGGATATTTATTTTATACTTTAGGTTATAATGCAGGGCTTAGTTATTTATTTTGTTGTTCAAATTTTTCCAGTTTGGCCACTGGGAGGTGTTTCAGTTGGCCGCTGTGTTCTTTTGACATGCCTTATGTTGCTGTTTTTTGTTTTTTTTTTTTTTAACATTTCCTTACCTTCTAGTACTACAAGATGCTCCAGGATTATCATTTTTATTTCACGCTCCAGCCCTGGAATCAGTCATTTCTCCGAAGAACCCTTGTGCCTTTCATTGAAGTATTTCTTTACCCATGTTGTGAGAAACAACTTTGTTGACTAGAGTACAATGTTTATGTGAAGTTAATTTTGTCTTTAGTCTTGTAGTTTCTGGTCAAAGTATCATTCTCTAAAGTTACTTAGATTAGCACTTTTTACCCATTCTCTTCAGTGAAGTTATGTATGTGTGTGTGTGTGTGTGTGTGTGTGTGTGTGTGTGTGTATGTATATGTATATATATATGTATATATGTATTCTTTTGTCACAGTCTGCATTCCATGTTAGGATCCTCCAATTCCCTGGTTGAGTTTTAAGAAAATTTGCATACATTGGCTCTCTGTGTTACAAATTTCTGCAGGTTTTTGATGTATGCACGGTGTTATATATCTAGCATATAGATGAGTTCTGCCAGCCCTAAAAAATTCTTTGTGTTTTCCCTGGTCAAATAGGCCTCCCTTCCCAAACTTCTGGCCACTACTGATCTGTTTTCTATCCCTATAGTGGTGAGAGAGGGCATTGCTGCCTTGTTCCTAATCTTAAGGGAAAGGATCTAGCCTCTCACAATTAAGTATGATGTTAGTTCTGGGTTAATTATGTATGTATGCATGTACAGGAGGCCCACAGAGATCTGAAACTCAAAGTAACCAGAGAAGGAAGCTTTTATACCTTTAAGGCAAAGAAACAATAAGTTTGCGAAGAATTGACAAGACAAAGGAGTTTGGGCTAGGGGTGGTAAGATGGTGAAGAAGTAACAAGATACATTTATACAGCCTTCTTCGCCCTGAATTACGTGTCTTTAGTGATAAGGATGTCTTCTACTCTTCTGGTACAGGGAGGGTAAGTTTCACATGGGAGACTTATCTCCTGCTTTCAGTGTGAGGAAGAAGGGGCAAAGCATCCTTGGTCTGGCTGTTTCTCAAGTACCTTTAATTCGAAATAATCAATATGCCAAAATGGCATGTTTTGGGGTGACATATTTTAAATTTTTTTATTTATTATTTTTGAGAGAGAGAGAGAGAGAGAGAGAGAGAGAGAGAGAACAAGCAGGGAAGGGGCAGAGAGAGAGGGAGTTACAGAATCAGAAGCAGGCTCCAGGCTCTGAAAGCTCAGGACAGAGCCTGACGTGGGGCTTGAACTCAGAGACTACGAGATCATGACCTGAGCTGTAGTTGGCTGCCCAAACGACTGAGCCACCCAGGCGCCCCTGGGGTGACATTTTAACCCCCTACACTGATTTGTGTTAAATGGCCTTCTATGGTGGGCTCTCTGACTCACAGATTTCACATGACTTCTAACCTTATTTCAAATGGTGCCAATGAGATTTTGGATCAAATCTGTAGAGTTTCTTTGAATATGTTTTCTCAAATACTTAGAGTTCAATGAACTTAAATTTGAAGTCATTTTTACAGATAATTAAAAAAAGTTTCATCCAAGTTTGTTTTCCATTGTGCCTTCCTCTTCTCCAGTCAACTTATTTGAAGTTGAGCAAAATGTGTATCAATTGTCCATTTTCCTCCTTAATGCAGCGCTTATAGGCTGTTTATCTGGAAAGAAGAGACGGATGTCACCCAGGGTGGCCTCTGCTATTTCACTTGTAGCTTCTGGTCATGTCCCCATTCCTTGATTTCAAGCGGCTATGGCTTAGTTTAGGGTTTCCGTTGTGTGACCTATATCATGGGTACACCTTTCATTCCCTGAGTTTTATTTTTTTTATGTTACAAAAGCCAATTTCCTTTGAAAATGATGACTCTGTTTTCTCAAGATTGTCTCTTTGCTGCTGAATTAATAACATTTACAAGCTTTCCATTTGATTTCCTTTCTGGAAGAGTCCAACATGCTTATCTCCTTAGAAATAGTACTTGGAGCTCCAAAGACATTTCTTTGACTGGTGTTTCCTTTGAACTTAAAGAATTTTTTTTTTCTCAAAAATATCTTCCAGTTAAATAATGGCAATGTCTCCGAATATTAATTAGTTTTCACAATTCTGTTATATCTCATCATTACATGTACATTTTAGTGTTGTATTGCATATATTTTGAGGTATGACTTATATAGGGAAAATAACTAATAATATATTAAGTATTACATGTTCAGTCCCTCTCATAAAATGTTATGTTGAGCCAGCAAAAAAGACATGTATTGTCATATTATTTTAATGTTAATGGGTGGTATGGTGAAAATAACAAAATCTATTTTAATATGGAGGGTCTGTTCATACTGAGTAACTTCATAATGTACAACAATATTTCACATAAATATATAATTCTTTAATTTAGAATTTACAAGTTAATTATTTTTTTAAATGGTGCCTGTTTAGTTTGGGTAAGTCTTTTGTTATCCAACTGAAATTGAGATTTTTTTTCTGTAGTTGATTTATATAGCTTAGATTTTGGCTGTAGAAAGAGCTGAATCAGATGAGCCCAAATACCAAATCAGATGAGCTCAAATACCAAATTTTCCATGCTACAGTGCAGTATTTTTAAACCTGCTTACAGATGACCAATAAAACATTACCTTGCTTCCATTTTGAAATCACTAGTTTTTCCTAATATTGCTCCATTTTGCTCCATTTCAAGATCATTTTAGTGTATAAAAATTAAGTTTTGTTCTACTGTGCATGATGTAAGTATTTGGTGCCCTGGAGGATATTTTTTTTAATTAGCATTTCATTTTTAGCAGATCCAAAATAAAACAATTAAAGTCTTCTCCTTGATGTTCAGAATGAGCTGGCATGAGACAAAAACAAAAGAAGGTTGGCCCGCGTCATTGCTGCATTTGAAAGCCTCATCTGAACACGCTTTTATAGGCTCTTGGCTACTCTGTACTACTGGCTGGGAACCACTCCGGCAATTATCAAAGTTGTGAATTAGAAATTATGCAAAGCTCTCTCAGACAATCTAGGACACCAGTGTACTTTATTTTTAACAAATGACACATAAGTGTAAATTATTTATGATAATTCTTCACATTACACTAGTAGGTGTCTCCTGTACCTTTATTAGGACATCTCAGTACTGTGAAATTTCCTTTCAGTTGGTTATATTTAATTCTGCTGATGTCTGGCATGAGAATGTCTGCTTTTATTATAATTATTAGGCTTTACTTTAACTTGCTAGAAGGGGTTTAGACAAGTAAAACAGTACATGTTTTACATTGCTCAGGGAGTTGTTAGGTTACTTCTAAAATACTTTCCTAATAAAAGTATTGGAAATGAAAATAATTGCAAAAGAGTTTTTAAAAAAGTATCATAAAATAGCAAATGCGGGGTTCATTTTGAAAGGTACACTAATTGATGGAAAATAATATATTCTTTTAAAATAAACTATCTGTCATCTATACATATGACCGTTTTTATAATGACTATCACTGTTGGATTTGGCATTTTGGTCAGTTGCTATTTTGGCACCAAGAAATAATTAGGAAGAGGGAAGTATAACTTATTTAAGCATCATTCTAGTCTGGGATCTTGCCTGTTGAAATCTCAATGTGTCAATTTCTGTTTACTATCTAATGTATAAATTTCATTTCAGAATTGCTGTCGTATTGTTGTTTCTTTTAAAGCTCTGAGCATATCTCTTCCTTGATCAAAGACTTGCTTTCCATGTCCCTCATTGCACAAGAATAAAGTTCAAAACCCTTACCCCTGGCCCTTTAACGCCTTGGATCCTAACTCATGGCCTGTTTTCTGCTCAGACTACTCTGTCTGCTTGGAATGCTTTTACCCATCTCTGTATGTTCAAATTTTATCTATCTCTTTAGGGATCCATTTAAGTGCAAACCTTCCGTTATGGTCTCTTTCAATCTCAGCACTGGACTCAAGACTCCACTTGCTGTTCTAGGCACTTTACATATGTGACACAGATATTTTAAACACATTAGACTGTTGAATTTCATTTCTTCTTCAATCATGTTGGCTTGTAGTCTTCCATTTCAAGGCTGAGCCATGAGCCCGTGGTGCCACTGGTACAGAACACAAGTATTGGCCCGATTTAAACCTCGAAGGTGACTTCTTGTACTGATACAATGGTCTTTAAATCCACGCCTTGTGGAGATTTCTTAATTCCAAAGATCCTCTTTTACCTAATCAAGAGCCATGTCTGGGCCTCCAAATCATGGAGGCTTTTCATATGTTAGGGTCTGAGGGAACTCTTGATGTGATATAGGAGAGAAAAGCTTATCTCATTTGTTTGGGGGCATAAAGATGAAAGGTGGGAGGAAAGACAGAACATAAGTAAGAAATAGGCATTTATATTTTTCTGCCTTTCAGGGTAGAACCCAGAGGGTGGAAATACCCACATAATTATGAAGGAGCATGAAAATTAGGGGAAGAGTCTAGTGGTATGTTTCCTTAATAAGCCTCTAGGAAAGGCTCCATTCTCAGCATGGCATAGTCTAGATGAAATGACATGAACAGAGAAAAAAGGCTTCCTAGATGAGACAAAAGAAGCCCTCCTGCCTTCCCATGGTCTTTGGGGTACACAGAGGATTCATGGGTTTAGAGGAAGAAACAGGTGTGGAGAGGCTACCAAAGGCAGGAACCTCTGAGCAGAAGAAAATGGTGGGGACAAGGATTTCAGCCAAAGGTAAATCATGGTACCACAAAAGCTCAAATGGGGCCATCGCGTCTCAGTGTCATTAATGCAGGGAGCAGGCTTACTCAACCACTTCACAGAAGGGACCGTTAATTTAATTTAATTTATTTATTTGAGAGAGACAGAGACAAAGTGAGCGGTGGGAGCAGAGAGAAAGGGAGAATCCCAAGCACGCTCTGCAGTGTTAGTGCAGAGCCTGTTGCAGGCTGGAATTCACGGAACTTTAAGATAATGACCTGAGCTGAAATCAAGAGTCTGATGCTTAACTGACTGAGCCACCTAGTGCCCCACAAAAGGAACCATTAAAGGGGGTGCCTGGGTGGTTCAGTCAGTTGAGCATCTGACTCTTGATTTTGGCTCAGGTCATGATCTCATGGTGGTGGGGTCGAGCCATGCCATGAGCCTGGTTGGCATTCTCTCTTTCCCTCTCTCTCTCTGCCACCTCCCAGGCTCACATTTGCATTCTCCCCCCCACTCCCTCTCAAAACAAGACAACAAACAAATAAACAAAACAACAACAACAACAAAACAACTTGAAAGGAACCATTAAAGCTTTAAAGGCTCCCTTCTACACATCTACTACAGGGACATACTTAGCATACCCCATCCAATGTTCACTGATGCCATTTTGGTAAATAGAAACAAGGGGGAAAAAACTGGAAGGATGGACTGTAGTTTGAATCTTAAATGTCTTTTTCTTTTATCAGCCAGTAAAAATTGATTGTTGATTGTTAGTATTTTTTTTAAGGCATCTAGATTCTCCTTCCACTATTGTCTAGCATTAGAGGCTTGTGAGAAGATTAGAATAATTAGAGTATAAAGCAGCTACATACATTGTTTCATTTTGTTTGGCCAATCTGCATTTACTGGGAGTGAAATGCTGAACTTGTTACAATGTCATGGTAACAATAATCTTGAGTCTAGGAGATCTCAAGACAAGAATTTCAGAGCAAGTCATTTATTGGGGGAGGTGAATCCAGGAAACCACAGGAGAAAAGTAAGACAGGGAAGAGCAGGAAACCAATTAGGTATAATTAGGCAAGTTAATATTATGGGTAGCTCTTAAAAAAAGTTATGGGTGGCTCTTAGGTTGGTGAGCTCAAGACTGATTACTAGTGAATGAGCCTAGCATTTGCAATTAAGTCAGTAATTCTCACCTAATATGGTCTCTTGTTTTTGGTGTGGATCATGTAGCCTGACATCAAGTAACTGACTTATTGTTTAGTATCAAGGCTTTTGCCTTGTCAATTTAGAAATATATTTTGATAATGATTAGGAATTAAGTAGGAAATATAGGGGTAATGCTGTTACTTGACTTAGCTATAGAAGCTAGGGAGGAGCTATTCTACATATTCTAAATTATTCCTAACCCACTTAGATCACCAGAAGCTTTCTTGTTGGAACATATTATCTCAGTTCTTTTTAGAACCACCTTCACTAAACTGTATTTTATGACTATTCCTTTAAGGTTTTTGAAAAAACTGGCTATACAATTATACTAATGGTTAGCATTTATAGAAGTCTTATGTTTTGGGCACCTTGTTAGGCATCTTAAATTGAGTTCTGGCAAACCTATCAGCATAAATTGTGGTCAGTAACACTTAAACTCATTGAATCGTTTTAAGAGTAAAAAGCTCATGCATCTAAAGTGCTTGGCAGTAAGAAGTCAATATTTAGCATGGTAGTGATTATTGTCATTGTTGTTATTATTATATCTTATAATAATACATCTCTGTAGGTATGGCTCATTAAAAACTGTAGTTGGAAGCCCCAGAACTTCAAAATGCAATATTATGAATTCTTCTTTTTAAAAAAATTTTTTTAATGTTTATTTATTTTTGAGAGACAGAGAGAGAGAGAGAGAGAGAGTGTGAGCAGGGGAGGGGCAGAGAGAGAGAGAGATTCTGAAGAGGTTCCAGGCTCTGAGCTGTCAGCACAGAGCCCGATGCGGGGCTTGAACTCACAAGCCGTAAGATCATGACCTGAGCCAAAGTCAGACACTTAACTGACTGAGCCACCCAGGTGCCCCTATGAATTCTTCTTAATAAACAGAACCGAATATTGCATATGACATTTTTCCAAAAAGACAGTTGTGGAGAATAATGGTAGAGCTGTAGTTAATTAAGTATCTGTGAAATTGGATTTGTCTCACCAAAACAGGCTTGTTGGAGAAAAAAAGCAAGTATAAAAGTTACCCTATTTTTTGTGGCCTTCCCTAAAGATTCTGTTTGTTGATGGACCTCTTTAACTGTTGTAATAAGTTTGAATGCTTCGTTGTACTAAATTCCTTTATTTATGATGGTGGCTACAATGAGAAGGAAGAAATGATCAGAACCATTACCTTGTTGCTATTCACAGTGTTTAATCTTGGCATCTTCTTTGGAGGTAAAGGGAGTAAAAGAAATTAATTGGGTGTTTCTAATCAAAGAATGTCCCCTCCTTTAAATGTTCATATGAGGCTTTCTTCTAGGAACAATAAGCGGAGTTAGCAAACTTCCTTTTTTATTTTTCTCTTCCTCCTCCTCCTCCCCCTCCTCCTTCTCCTCCGTCTTCTTTTTTTTCTTCTTCTTTTTAGCAAATTTGATTCTGAATGTGAAATAATGAGGTAAATAAAATCTGTAAAACAGGCAATTAGTGTAATAAGTGTTTTCTTTTATTTAAGAATGTTAGGGACTTTGGTAAACTTGGAACTCAGGAGGTTAAAAGTTACCCAAGGGTTTCCTCATAAATGGAGATAATGAGGGATTGGTATATTTATAAGTAGCTTCATATTTTCACTCATCTATAATTACAGATAATAATGAATGTGTACATATATGCCTGGATTGATACAGGTTCAGAGCCTAGGGGAATTAGATTGTTTTTAAAAAAGGTTGGCTTTGATTTTTTTTCTTCCTGAAAAACCGCCTTTATCAACATTGGGGGAAAAAAGAAAACAACAAACAACTCACACGCACACACAATAAGCCAAACTCATCCCCTCGTATTTATTTCTTCTCCAATCCTCCCTTTTACTTCAAGGTATCACAGAAGTACTTGTGTGGTACACTGTCAATGACCTTTGTAATTTTATTTTATTTTAAAAAATTTTAGTGTTTATTTTTGAGAGACAGCAAGCAGGGGAGGGGCAGAGAGAGAGAGGGAGACACTGAATCCAATGCAGTTTCTAGGCTCTGACCTGTCAGCACAAAGCCTGATATGGGGCTTGAACTCACAAACTGTGAGAACAGGATCTGAGCCTAAGTCTGATGCTTAACCAGCTGAGCCACCCAGGCACCCCAACCTTTGTTATTTTAAAATCTCAGTTATCTGATGGGGCTGGGAAAGTTAGCCCTACTTCCATTCTGAGGGTGATGACCCTGTGGCCTCCATAAGGAAGAGGGTTGTCACGGGGAAATAGAAATGGAGCTTGTGAGTACACACCGATAGCAATTTTGCCAAATGTGTGGGACTCTTGGGGGTAAATGGTAGTGGAGGGGGAAAACTCACCTCAATATTCACCTCTCAAATTCCTTCTTTAATCTATCTACTCATGCACTTCAACAAATAATTGAGTACCTATGTGCCTGGCTTTGTGTTAGGTGCTAAGTTTATGGTGGTGGGCAAGAGAAACACATTGGTGCTATCATGGAGCTTACATTCTATTGGATTCTTTTAGGAAGGCTTCCTGATCATTTTGACTTTCATTCACTTTCCTCTAAATGATTTTCTCATTCATCTTTAATTAAGAATACTTAGTAAGTGCATATTTAGTGCCAGAAAGTCAGATATTGCTAATTCCTAATGAGACCAAGGCAAATTAGGTACGAACTCTATCCTCATGAAAAAGTTGAACAAATAAACCAATTTTGGCACAGTGAGAAAAGTGAAATGACAGAGACATTCAAGGTGCTATGTGGCTGAAGACTAGGAGAATTAATTCTGCCTGAGTAGATCCAAAAGATTTGTAAAGGAGGAATATTGCTTCACTATCATCACAGTGCTCCATAAGAAACTACTCCAAAACTCTGTGGCTTAAGCAGCCACCATTTATTAATGGATAAGAGAGGCATCTGGGTGGCTCAGTTGGCTAAGCATCTGACTTTGGCTCAGGTCATGATCTCACAGCTCGTGAGTTCAAGCTCCACATCGGGATCTGTGCTGATAGCTCAAAACCTGGAGCCTGCTTCAGATTCCGTGTCTCCCTCCCTCTTTGCCCCTCCCCTGATCAGACTCTGTATCTCTCTCTCTCAAAAATAAACATTAAAATTTTTTTGGATTTTTTGGATAAGAGAGTGAATGAAAGACTGTAACTAGAGTGTTAGGCAAGTGTTAAGCCAATCGTAAACAGCCTTTGTGCTGAGTAGAGGAGTTTGAACTTTGTCTTAGAAGGAGAGTTTTAAACAAGATGCTAACATGGTAATTCTGAAATTGAAAGAGACTGCATTATTAAAAGAATGGTTGGCACAAAATCTAACTGTAGGCAGGGAGACCAGTTAGGAGGCTACTACAAACTCCACATGAGAAGTGACAAAAGTCTGGGCAAAGTATGTGGAGATAGAAGATTACACGGAGAAGAGAGGGAATCTATAGGACATGTTTTCTCATTGTTTGTTTGTCTCGTGTTCTGGATTTCTTACTTTCACAAATCATCATAAAGTAACAGAAAAGAACTAAAAACATGCAAATACATGTTTGATGAAACTAAAGTCTTGGAAACTCCAAACCATAAGATGTGAATAAGCACTGCCAAATGGTGTGAAATTAAAGAATAAAAGTGTCAGAATATACTGGAGATAGGGGCACCAGGTTGGCTCAGTTAATTAAGCTTTTGACTCTTGATTTTGGCTCAGGTCATGATCTAACGGTTTGAGAGATCGAGACCTACATTGAGCTCCATGCTGACAGCACAGAGTCTGCTCAGGAATCTCTGTCTCCCTCTCTCTCTGCCCCTCCCCTGCTTGGGCTCTCTCTCTTTTTCTCAAAATAAATAAATAAACATTTAAAAAAAAAAAGAAAGAGGATGGCTGTGGATGTAGACCTCAGACAACATTGAACATTGGCATATCAGTTCTTCATAGTAGTGGCATATCTGAGATTCAAAACCGATAATCCTCTCTTTCTCAAGTGGGAAGCAGATCAGAAGGTTAATGCAAGACTTTCTCTGGATTCAGTTTTACTTGGAGTCATAATCGGCAGAGAAGGCATGGTTCAGGGGGATGCAAACAGCAAGCCCTCTTTGCAGCAAATTATTGGAGGGACTGAGGGGAGGGAAAAGGGTCTATCTTGTGATCAGGTCTACAGTGTTAATCTCTACTGGCTGCAAGAAATAAATATTAAGGCACTCACACCCAAACCTTTTCATAAGAAAAATCATTGCTAGGAAGGAATATTGACCTTAGCTCCTCTCTGACAAGACAACATTCTCCATCCAATAGCCCAAGAGGAATTCATCTCATTGAAGATTAACAATAATGAAAAGAATGTATGCAATGATGCTATAAGACAAAAAGAGGGAAAATCAATGAAGGAATAAAAACACTTACCAGAAAATTGTTTCCCCAGAGTAGATGAAATATGTGACTAAACATATCAGTGTGAATTTAAAAAAAATGATAAAGGGGGCACCTGGGTGGCTCGGTTGGTCAAGCGTCCAACTTCAGCTCAGGTCATGATTTCATGGTTTGTGAGTTGGAGTCCTGCATCGGGCTGTCTGCCATCCACGTAGGGCCTGCTTCAGATCCTCTGTCCTCATCTCTCTCTCTGTCCCTCCCCCGTTTGCACTCTCTCTCAAAGTAAAAAAAAAAAAAAAAAAAAAAAAAAAAAAAAAAAAAAAAAAAAAAACATTAAAAAAATTTAAAAAATGATGATGACGCAGTCACCTTCATAACACCAAGGGTCAAAGTAGAGGTCAGACACAAATATAGGGGGAAATGCTTTCACTTGCCTTGATCTCCCCTTTCCCTGTCATTTCTAAGTCATGATTATTTGTTCAGATTCATTTTAAATCACATCTACACCTGAAACTTCATCTCATTCCTCCAGACCAGGAGTTCTCAACTGGTTATGAAGCCAGTGTCTGATTCAGTGGGTCTTTAGTGGGAGCCAGGAATTTGTATTTCCAAAATGCTTCCAAGTAATGGATACTGAAACTCCTGGTCCTAGTGCACTTTGAGAATCATTCCTTTGTTTCCTTTCTTGCTACTTGAGATAAATATTCCTTTACCATGACTTGTTCTGCCATCTTGAAGCTCTGGCATCAATCCTGCTCTGGCTGGTAGCCCACCTGGTCTTTGAGAAATTCCTGCAGGTGGGGCGGAAGGACAGGAATCCACAGGGAACCATAATTATGCAGGTTCTGGTATGGCTCTCTTGTTTCTGAGACACTTACAGGAGGATTTAGTCATTGAGATAGATCAAGGCTTCTTTCCCTTGAATTCCTGAGAAAGGGTAAGGAATTACTGTGGCTAGATGCTATTCAAAACATAAGTCTTGCTTTAAGATATTTCCCCATTGAAAATACATGATCCCAGTTCTGGAATTGTTTAGATACAGTTCTTAGAATGATAGGTCTTCACCATTAGGTTATGAAGGTGCTATTATTATGCTAATTTTAAAAAAAGTCTCTTTATTTATTTTGAGAGAGACAGAGGCAGCATGAAGGGGGGAGGAGCACAGAGAGAGGGAGAGGGAATCCCAAGCAGGCTCTGCACTGACATCATGGAGCCCGATGAGGGACTCGAATCCACGAACCATGAGTCATGACATGAGCTGAAGTCAAGAGTCAGATGCTTAACTGATTGAGCCACCCAGGCACCCCACCCCTATGCTAATTGTAAGTAAAGATTACTGAGGTGATCTATTTTCAGATCCCTAGAAAGAAAGATATATTCATAGAAAAAAAGATATAGTTGTATATTATTCACCATTGCTTGACTTCTCTTTTCCTCTACCTTTTCATTCATTTTGTTTACCACAAAGCATTTGAAGTGAAAATGGGTGTCAGAGAAAAGGTCTCAAGGGCAGTAATGGCAGCAGGAGGAAATAGAGGATTAGCAGAGGAAGAAGGATGAAAGACAGCTAATGGGAAACCTATGAGCAAGGAAGGGGAGAAGAGAGAACAGCTGGCGGGAGGAGCAGGGAGGGGAAAAGGCAGAGAGGCAAGGGACCAAAAAGGAAGCGGTCAGCTTCTTTATGAGAGCCAGAGCTTGCTGACTCAACGTGCTTTTCTCCTTCAGTGCCGCCATTTCTGGTTGAGATCACAGTCAGTGCACAGGCAAATACCATCAGCATGGAGAGCAGGCTAATGTGGCAGGGGAGGGAATCTGATGGTGCCAAAATGGAGTAAAAAGGCAAGGAGCAAATGACAACACATAGGTCAAGAGGACTCAGGGAAGGCAGAAACCAGTGTCCATTCACCTGATGGATTCCCTGAGCTGTAGGCTGCCCCGACTCCTCATTGCTTCCTCTTCCCCTCTTCCAAGGTGGCATGCCAGTGGGTGCTCCAGCTTCCTGGAGTATTTCCAGGAACGCTTTTGGCCACATCAGGCATATCTACCCTGACTTTAATAACTGCTGGGGCTACGACTGGCAAAGTTTGATTCCTATACAGGCAGAAAGAGGGGTGGTATGTCCATCGTGCTATGATTCGAAGATGAAAAAGTCTACCTGCCTAGCTAATTGCCTGCAATGAAATAATTTGTTCAGCGAATTAAAACTTTGTATTTCCAAAAAGGTACATGTTAACCAAAATACATTAGAGTACAGGGAATAATAAGTTTAGCCAGTGGTAGCCATAAATACATGCGTGAGAATGAATTGCTGGTATTTATTGAACCACTACTATTTGCTAGACAAAACTCAAGAGTTATTTTGTCCCAGACACTGTACTTGGCATGTTTAAATATATAATAGGTTAATCTCCATAACAACTCTGTGGAGTTTAGAGGTAAATGAATAGAGTCTCCCTTTGGTATTTTATTCATTCAACATATATTGACTGTTTATACCCGCATAGTGCCAGGCCCTGGGGAATGTTAAGTGTGAATAAAATGTTCATCTCTCCTGCCTCCTTGGGTTTGAGAGCTGGTGAGAGAAAGTGAATTTTAAATAAGATAATTACCATGTGTGGTAAGTGCACTTATGAGGGAAGTGGAGAGTGTCGAGGGATCACATACAAGGGCAGCGAATGCAGACTTAGGGACTAAGGCAAGAACTCCTTGGGGAGGGATCATCAAAGTAAGAATAAGGCAGGGACAGGGGGCAGTGTCAGGAGTGATCCTCGCAGATGGAAAAAACATGGGCAAAGCCCTGGAGATGTAGAGCTGCTGTAAGACAACTGAAAATGATTCTTTATAATAAAATGTAGGGAAAGATCCTCTGTGCTCAAGGCAGAGCAGGTCTCAAAGTGGGCAAGTCTTGCCCCTGAATCTAAGGGGGCCAGTCTTGTTTCTCCAAGACAGATTTTTTTCCTGCCCAAGAGATGAGTCCAGTTCCTGGTTCCCAGGGTAAAGAGTAGAGGGGAAGTGTCTCTAAGGTTGAACATCCCCAGGAGCTGACCTGGAGCCTTCAGATGGGCAATTGTGGATCTCCAGACAAAAATGTCTTCCTCTTATTTTCTCTTCCCCTAAATATATGTCTCCCTCCTTTACATTTATTTTCCTTGTGAAATCTAAGACTCATAGATCAAAAGGGCATGATACAAATGCACAGGTAACAAATACTCATCAATGCATCACCAGAGTAGGACATGGAATGCTAGCAGCCACCCCAGAGTCCATAGAACTCTGGCATAGAACTTGGCATATTCCAAGCTTAACCCATCCAACCCCACTGTTCTGAGTTTTATGGGGAAATGTTTTCCTTGCTTTTCTAGATGGTTCACTCCTTACAACACGTCCTAAACAATATTATAGTTTTTCTGGTTTCTGAATGTTATGTAAGTGTAATCATACTCTATGTATTTGGCTTTTTGCATTGGGCTTCTCTGCAACTGTCATCCGTGTAATTGTGGGTATATGTACTCCTTTATTTTATTGCTGTATGGTATTCCATAGCATAATATACCGCTGTTTATTTATCTGTTATATTGATGATGGATGTCTTATTCTGTTCTGGCTGCTATAACGAAATACCACAGATTAAGTGATTTATAAACACTAGAAATGTATTGCTCACAGTTCTGGAAGCCAAAAGTAAGAAAAAAAAAGAAGTAGAGAATGAGGAAAGAGTGATATACTTAGTATCATAGGGCCTTTATGTAGCAGACATGGAGCATGAGCTCAGTATTCCAGGTTCAGTAACCCTGCTTTTTGTGTTCTCCATGTTCCTTGTACCTCACCAACTTAGTGGGGGGAATTGATGGCAGGGACCTGAAGGATGGGACTAAAAAGGGCCTTTGGGATGAATATTGATAAAGAAAGGAATAGAGCTAATTCCAGAGATACCCAAATAATACAGGTGTAGGTGGAGTAAACCTTACATCTGGTTGACTTTGATGGTGGTGGTTTTCAGCAGGATGAGAATAAAGGCAAGAAAAGGAGGGTGATGGGGGGGGGTACCCAAAAGAAAAATTTCATATTTTTTTAAGTCCTATTTAGATAATGTTGCATCTGCTATGATACCCCTGGTAGTGTTTTGTTTTGTTTTTTCTTTAGAACTGGATGGTAGCTAAAGCCATCTAGTTTTTGGCTTGTCATATTAACACACTCATATACACATCGACAGGTAAGAGGAGAGCAGTTAGCTAGTCTGATCTCCCACCCAGCAGTGTGAAGCTGCTGACATGGGAAGAAGCATGGCATGTATAGGGGACTAAGGAAAGGCCAGTGTGTTTGGAAAGCAGTGAAAGAAAGCTGCATTATATAACAAACTGAGAAAGGGTGGGTTCATGTTGAGCTTCTCAGACAAATTAAGGATTGAACTTCATCAAAGAGAACAATAGGAAGGCATAGACAGGCATTAAGTAGGGCAAGGCTGGTTCCAGATCTTTACTTAGGAACAGTATGGTGGTGGGGGGGGGATGCCTGGGTAGCTCTGTTAAGCAACCAACTCTTGCTCAGGTCATGATCTCCTGGTTCCTGAGATCAAGCCCCACATACACTGACAGCAGGGAGCCTACTTGGGATACTCTCTCTCCCTCTGTCTCTATCCCTCCCCTTCTCTCTCTCTCTCTCTTTCTCTCTCAAAATAAATAAATATTGGGGGAAAAAAGAACACTGTGGGTATTGTGTGGAATGTAGATTGGAGGGAAGCAAGAGAGGATGAGGGTAGACAAGATAGATTATTGGAGTGATCTGGATGATGATAGCTTGAAGTAGGAGGGGTGATAGCATGGATGGACTGGGGAGATGTCCCAGAGGTAGAATTGGCTGGTCTTGGTGATGGACTGGATGTGTTAATGGGATGGTGAGGCGGAAGAGAGGAATGTTAAGGACAGCTCCAGGTATTCTGACTTTTATAGTGGAATACATCTTCATGCCATTACCAACACCGAGAACACTGCTTTGGTTTTGGATTTGTGGCAATGGGAGAAGCATTTGTGATGAAATCAGGTTTATTGTCAGCACATTTTAAGTGTTAAACATTCCTTCTTCTTTCCCAGGAATCTGATTTCTTATAGTTTTTCTGTTTTTAATTCTAGTTCTGCTCTCTGAGTCATGAGTGGTACTGCCATGAGATTCTGTTTGTTCAAGGAACTCAGTAGATGTCTTCCTCTCATCTCACTGTAAATGCCTGTTTGCTTTTGTGGGAGAACTTGTTGGATCTTGAGCAAAGTTTTGTCTGTGTTTTATGCAACATCGTCTGTTGAGTTTCCAGCCATAGCACTGAGTTTGGCACTATGGCTTTTAAAAAGATGCCAGTGTGTATGGTCCTGGCTTTCAAAGGAATTTTTTATATTATTGTGGATCCAAGAGAAAAAAATAATCAGAAAAATTTATGGGTTTTCTTTGCATGATTTAAGAAAAGGGGACATGGAGAGCCATGTGGAAGTGCTATGTCTTTTTTTGTACATAGAGGACACAGTAATCTTTCATGAATAAAATGGGAGATGTGAAGAGAAAAGATATTTAGAGCAGGAACTATATGGCATGTGCTAGGAAATCAATAGGAGATTTAAAAAACATCATGAAGAAGTCCAGCTTTCTCTACTAAAATTGAACTCTGAAAGTGAACTTTTTAAAGTGTCTATGATAAATCCCTGGGATGAGGGAAAGAAAGGGCACAGGAGAGAAGCTCTATATTAGAATGTAGTTTTGTTTCATTTCTAGCACGTAGTAATACATGTTAAAAGAAAATGAATAATGGAGGCATGGATGAATGGATGAGCAAATGGTGCATGGATGGATGGATGAATGGATGAATAAATGAATGAATGAATTGTAGTTCACTCCAGGCAAGGACTTACATATGGGACCAATCAAGTAAGAGGGGTAGAAGGATGAGTTCCTGAGGATGACAAGATTACCCATGGGGTGTGTTGAGAGGTTGTCAGGGAAGAAAACTGTGAACATTAAAATGTCATGGAGGCTACCTTCCTTAATTGAATACCCAATTTCAGAGGAAATCAGGGGAAAGTAATTGTAATAAAAATTCCATAGACAAGAACCTGGAGATTTTGGCACTCCTGACAGTCTATCCTTATTTCAAGTAGCAATATAATTTAGACTCTGCTCTTAACCGAGGTGAATAACCACACCTGACTCTGCAGTTTGTGGTAAATGCTGGACCTTTTAATGGGACAATAAATGTATACCTTTTTGATTCACATGATCATTTTTGTGCCGCTTTCAATCTGTGCAATTTTTTTCCCCATAGGAATGAAGTTTCTGAGCTGTTGATAAAGGCCAAGACCTACATTCTGGCACTTTGCTTCACTTCTTCATTTTGAAAGACTTTCATCTTTTATTTATCCCTCCTCCCTCTGTGATAAGAACAAGAGTACGAGTAAAGTCAGCCAGTGGACTAATAGAATGCCAAAGAATTAATGTTGATGTATGACTTGCAATATGACATTTTAATTCTAGAGTCAGGATTTATTCAAAGCCCATTTTCTTTAAAGTAGAAAGAGCAAAATTTTAAGAAGACATCTCCTTGACTTGTGGCATTTCTCTGGGCTCCCTAAAAGCCCTGCTTACAGCAGTAAATGGGTCAGATGCCACTTTGGAACAATTTTCCAAATCATTCATGAGCTCTCTAACTCTGCTGGAAAAGTAAATACAAAATGTCAAAGTGAATTTGCTGTCTTAAGAAATGCAAAATACTGCTGACTAACGATTAATGACTTCCTTTGTTTCTGGGAAGGCTTGGAACCTCTTGAGAAGAGGGGAGGGGGTTTTGTACACTCTGGGTCCCAGAAGCATGCTAGTTTAATCTGAGTTACGCTCGTTCTTGTCAAGGGGCAGGTTGAGTGCTTGTATTAATCTGAAGTTTCCCCATGAGAAATAGAACTTGGGAAATAGCAAAACCATGCATTAGAATACTTCTTTTTTATTTTTTCCCACAAATCTCTCACATAAACTATCTACTTTTATATCAATAATCCATGTGAGATAACTGTGAAAATAATCAGCCTCATTAAAGAGATCCGGCAAGTAAAAACATTTTTATGTTGTTTGAAAATTTATGCAGTACTGTCATATATATAACCTTGTATAATCCTTGCAACGACGCTGAGGGACTTGGGGCGCCTGGGTGCCTCAGTCGGTTAAGCATCTGACTCTTGGTTTTGGTTCAGGCCATGATCTCACAATTTGTGAGTGTGAGCCCCACATCAGGCTCTGTGCTGACAGTGCAGAGCCTACTTGGGATTCTCTCTCCCTCTCGCTGCCCCTCTTCCACTTGCACTGTCTCTGTCTCTCTCTCAAAAAAAAAAAAAAAAAAAAAAAACAAAAAAACAAAAAAACACCAAAAACCAACTTTATAAAAGCTGAGGGAAGTGGATGTCAGATAACAACCAAGGAACCGGATAACAAAATGGTTTGCTCAATAGTTTCAGGTGACCATCTCTGTGTCTGCTGGCTTTCCACACAGACATTTGTGGAGAGCCTGTCATGTGCCAGGCACTGTGAGAAGCGCTTTACACACACTGGCTTATTTCTATCCTCCCAACAACTGATCACACTCCCTTTTTACTACCACGAAAACTGGAGCTTTGTGAGAGTAAATAACTTGTCTATGTCACACAAAGTCTTGGAACCCAGAGTTGGTATCCTTGGTCCCAAAGTTCAAATCGGTATCACTACTTTTTTGATGCCTCCTTGCCCCAGATTCCATGGCTAATACAATTAGTGCATTACTAGGGTTTTGCTTTCCGTCTGTCCTATCACTGCATATCTTCTGGGTGATGTGGCAGCCTCTGCACGGACAACAGCGTGAGCTTCTCTATTTGGGAGAGGCAGTGAAGAAATCATTAGCTCTTGAGAAATATTTATGGGCATTCATCTTTATTGATATAATCACCAAAGCTGCCTAAACCCAGAGAGCTCAACGCTTATTTTTAGTCACTTGCAATACTGAGCTGCTGCCTTGGAGATCTAGCTTCACAACTGCATCCCATAGGCACATCAAACTTTTGATAGATCTGCTATCACTTTAGGGAAGTGTTGTGCAGTAGGACTCCCTATGACAATGATGACGTTGTATGTCTACACTGTTCCATAAGGTGGTCTCTTGCTGTATGTGGGTCTTCAGCCCTTGAAATGTGGCTAGTATAACTGAGGAGCTGATTTTTATATTTAATTAATGAAAATCTGCATTGAAATAGCCATATGTGTCTGGTTGCTATGATATGGGATGATGCAGCTTTAGAAGAAATGACCATGAGACAAGTGTTAAGTCTGGCCTTATACCTAATCATCACAGTAGTCCGGTCAGAAAACTGTATCTTTCCTCCTTATTCTTTGAAACATGGTGGCATAGAATAGGACATCGTATACTCACCTCTGGATGAAGAACTCGAGTTTCACTGGCCTTTCAGAAGGGGAGAGTGAGGGAGATTCATTCCTTACAGAGGCAGCAATGTTAAGGGAAAATACTGAAGTGTAAAATTGTTGGAAGGTAGAGATGATGTTTTAGTTTCCATTGTATCTTCTACAAATAATCATATAAATATTATTTAAATTTTTTAAAATATTTATTTATTTTTGAGAGAGAGAAAGCAATCACAAGTCAGGGAGAGACAGAGAGTGGGAGACAGAGGATGTGATGCAGGCTTTGCACTGTGAGTGCAGAGCCTGATGCGGGACTGGAACTCACGAACTGCGAGGTCATGACCTGAGCTGAAATCAAGCGTTGGCTGATCAACTGACTGATCCACCCAGATGCCCCAATCACATAAATATTATTAATGAATTAACTAGTACTTACTGGGTGCTTATTGTGTGACAGGCATTTTTCTAGGTGTTTACATGTATTATTAACTCACTTAATCCCCACAATCACCCTCAAAGTAGATACACTTACTGTCTTCATTTCACACGGTAGACTCACAGACTATTAAATGAACTTTTTTCAAGTTTCTCTTTTCCTCTTTGGTACTAACACATCATCGTCAGCAGTCAATGTTTGTGAAGCACCTAGGAAGTTCTCATTTCTGGCATAAGTCAGAGCCATCACCCTGCACAACTCCAGGGGTACCATTCACATGGTGATCCATATAAGTGCTGCCCCCTGAAAATAGTGCAGTGGACAGGCTGGGCTCTCCAAAAACCTTAGCTAAGGACAGTTTTACTCCTTCAGAGTTTCTGTATTCTATGGTCATATTGAAGCTCACCCAAATGGAGAATATCATACCCTGTAAAGTTCATTGTAAGGAACTACTTTCTAAAAAATAAAGTTTCCCATAATCATATGGGCTGTTTGAGAGATGATCCCCATTTCCAGAGATATTCATGATAACATGTGGGTCACCCTTTGGCTCTATAATTCTCTGACATTACAGTGGTGAAGCACCATGGGAACAGCCTGGGTTTGGGGCTTGAGGAACCAGAGTTAAATCTTAGCTCTACTACATTACTGAGTCTGACTGTGAGGGTCTGTTTCCTAGTTGTAAATGGCATTAATTTTTTTTCATAGGGTTTTCATAGAATTCAATGAAACTGAGTAAATCCTTGATAAGTAAGTGATGGGGGTTTAATAAGTAGTAGCTATTATTTCTATTAGCAATAGTATTTTCCAACAGGTATGTGAGGCTGTAGATCCTGTCCTCACGAATATGAATAGGGGAAAGTGACATAAACACAAACAAGTGCATTACAATGGGACGGTTACAGGTGATGGATATTCAGTAGCAAGAAAGAGATTACCTCCAAAGAATCATCAGGAAGAATTCCTCAGAAAGCAGTGATGGTCTACAGAGCAGAAGCCTTTTAAATGGTAACTTTTGTCAAATAAGTAAAGTAGATGCAAATAATGTTCTGGGCCTTGGAAGTTGGAAATTAGCATTATTACTGCCCTTCTAAGCTTTCTGTTTGAAATTCTTGCTGTGTGGAGGACTTCCTATCCTCTGCCTTTATCGCTCTCCCCAAATTTTGTAAGTACCCTTGTTGAATTTCTTTCTACTGGAGTCAATTTTGTTCCCCTGATGGATGCATTGTCTGTGTGGGGAGCGAAGTTGGGGATTCCAACATCAGTGTTCCTTGGGCAGACCATGGATGTGAGGCTCTCTCTCCAACTTTTAGAAATGTTTGTAGAGGATGTTGGGGTGCTGTGGGTCACAGCTTCTGCAGAGTGTCATGAGGTGCTAGCAAGAAATTTCTATCACTTAAAAAAAAGACTCACAGTGTCCTTCAGTCAGTTTCCCACATTCCTACTCAAACTGTGTACAAACTCTGTGCCTAAGTTGTGCTTACTTGGAACTAGGATGTTTGCCCTCCCATAAATGTTAAGTTTATATTGACTGAGTACTGCTAATGTATTCAATAGAAAAATAGCAACTATTTATAGATGTAGCAAACAAAGCCCAGCAGTGTTTCCATCCAGGAAGCACAAGACACGTTTTCCTGCCTAGACACATCCGATGAATGCACTGGGTAAGAGCACAGCTGGTGCTGACGTCAGATTATGCAGCCTTCAGTGTTTGCAGCAATCACAATGAACTTCATGGTCTCTTTTGAAAAAAGCAGTTCAATCCAATAACTGTTGAAATGCCCGCTACCTGTTTATTATCGTCTCTTTTGTCCCCTGGGACCTTCGGCAGCATATTTAAAAAGCCAAAGTCGAGATCACTGTGCAATACCCACTGCTAACAATATGTGTTCTTTTTCAGACAGTGATTAATAAACATAAAGAATTGTTAGCCGGGGAAAAAGTTGAACATTCTCTATGGATTTTCAAATAGTATTTTCCCAAGCCTGGCAGATCAACCCTAAATGGAATTGGTGAAAAAAAAATCAAAGCTGTTTATGAATCACTGTATCCATCCATCAAACATTTCATAAAAAGGCAGTAGGCATCAAGAAAAAAAATAACAAAGGCAAGTGGTAGGCCTCTCTTGCCTTTTAAAATGAATACAATACAAGTTATTTATTTGCAGGAATAACATAAAGATCCAGATCTTTCAGTCTACACATTTTCCTCCATCACTTAGATCCGTAGAATATGGCTTTCAGCAGTCAGTACAGAATTACTATATTATAACACAGTAGTTCAAAAGTTAACCGCAATTTAAAATTAATTAAGACAAAACTGGGGTGCCTGGGTGTCTCAGGCGGTTAAGCGTTCAACTTCCACTCAGCTCAGATCATGATCTCATGGTTCTTGAGTTCGGGCCCCGCGTTGGGCTCTGTGCTGACAGCTTGGAGGCTGGAGCCTGCTCCGGATTCTTTGTCTCCCTCTCTCTCTGCCCCTTCCCTGCTCGTGCTCTGTCTCTCTCTCTGTCAAAAATAAATAAACATTAAAAAAATTAATTAATTAAGATAGAACTTCTTTTACGTGTTGCTCCACAATGAAATACATACCTCATCTATAGGATTCTTTTTTTTTTAATTTTTAAAAAAAATTTTAATGTTTGTTTATTTTTGAAGGAGAGAGAGTGGGGGAGGGGCAGTGAGAGAGGGAGACACAGAATTGGAAGGAGGCTCCAGGTTCTGAGCTGTCAGCATAGAGCCTGACCAGGGCTCGAACTCACGAATTGCAAGGTGATGACCTGAACCAAAGTCGGTCGCTCAACTGACTGAGCCACCCAGGCGCCCCTTGTCTAGATGATTCTTAAAGACTTTAAAAAATCTATCATCCCCAGGATGTCACTGATGCTTAGTAATCTTCCAAATGAGCACAGACTTTGAAAGGCATTACCTCCAGATGAATGTGATTCTTAAATATATGGCCCTAGGAGCCTTATTGTCAATTAGATCTTTAGACACAACGCTATGGTGTCCAGACCTAGATTTGGGGATTTCTCAGTCCATGAACAGCTAATAAAATGGATAACTCTTGAATACTATACACACCTGAGGCTTATCCAATCACCAGATATTCATTAATGCCCTACTCTGAAAGTATTGTAATTTTCCTATGTGTAAAGTCCCAGAATACAGAATACTCTGTTGACTTTAGTCCATAGTTCTGCAAGAAAAATGAGTCTTGAACGAGGGTACGTAACTTTTCTTTTCCTTTAAATTTATTTATTTATTTTGAAAGAGTGTATGTGTACACACACATGGGAGGGGGGTGCAGAGAGAGAGGGAGAGAGAATCTCATGAGAGCTCCACACTGTTACAGCAGGGCCCCGTGTGGGACTTGAACCCACAAACTGTGAGACCATGACCTGCACCAAAATCAAGAGTCAGACACTTACGTGACTAAGCCACTCAAGCACCCCGTAAGTTTCCTTTTAATAAATGCTAAAAACTGTTCTTTCTGTTAATTGTTACACAGAGACAAATTCTCAAATGCAGTTATGAAAAGCATATGTTATAGCACAACCCACTAGTGAGTATTTCCTGTGTCAAGTCCAAATACTCCCTTTTCCTTTTGTTCTTTCTCTCACAGATATCAGGGATTTAGTCCTTCCATCCAATTATCATTTAAAAAGATTTTGTTTCCCTTAAGTGTGAATTTAGAATGAGACACAGTAATATTGTGTACATTCCCCATCTCCTTGCTACTCCCAAAGGTATGCACTATTTTCAGAGAATTGCTTTTGAGCGGTGGCCACAATGTAACTGCCGGATTACAGAGTGATGAGGAAAAGACTAACCCAGGAATATCATACTCAGCCAAGCTGATATTCTTATGTAAAGGAAATAGGCAGACATTTTCAAACATGAAAACGTTTGAAATGCATGAAAATGCAAACATGCATTCAGATAATATAGCTCCGTTGGTTTTCTTAAAACATACCACACACACACACACACACACACACACACACACACACACAGAGAGAGGGAGAGAGAAAGAGAGAGAGAGAGAGAGAGAGAGAGAGAGAGAGTAATAGAATAACTCCAAAGCAGTCCTAAGCGAGGAAAGTTGAACAAAGGGTTTGGTAGTAAGCACTGAATCCATAAAAAAGGAGATGTAAGTCTGTTATATCTTTCTCTTTTTTACTTAGCATGATTCTTACTCTACAAATTTAGCTGTGTAGAAATGTTATATTACTCAGTTTTTCTAATTAAACCTGACTGCAAGAAGCTTTGTTGCCTGGCTGGGGGGAAATTCAATGTCTTTTTATTTTATTATTTTATTTTAGTTGCTTTGTTTAATTATACAATATGAGCATGCTGTGTACAGTGTTCTGCACCTTCCTTTATTCTTTTTTTATTAAGACTATATTTTTAGAGCAGTTTTAGGTTCATATCAAAATCAAGAGGAAGGTACAGAGATTTTCCATATACTCCCTGCCCCCACACATGCACAGCTTCCTCCATTATCCACATCCCCCACCAGAGTGGTACATTTGTTACAATACGCTGCAGTGACTCAGCGTAGTCAAAGTTCAAGGTTTACATTAGGTTCACTCTTGTTCTACATTCTAAAGGTTTGAACAAATACATAGTGACATGTATCCATCATTATATATTATGATCTCCCACAGAATATTTTTACTGCCGTAAAAATCCTCAGTGCTCTGCCAATTCATCTTGCCCTGCCACCCAGGAACCACTGATCTTTTACTGTTTCCATAGTTTAGTCTTTTCTAGAATATCATAGAGTTGGGATCATATAGTATGTAGCCCTTTCAGATTAGCTTCTTTCTCTTAGTAATGTGATATAAGTTTCCTTCATGTCTTTTCATGGCTTGATAACTCTTTTTCTTTTTAAGTGCTGAATAATATTTCATTGCCTGGATACACCGCAGTTTATTCATTCACCCACTGAAGGACATTTTAGTTGCTTCCAAGTTTGGCCAATTATGAATAAAGCTGTAAACATCCATGTGCGGGTTTTAGTGTAGGAGTAATTTTATTTTAATTTTATATATTAGGCACAGGGATACTGCAAGATTAGGCAGTGATTACAGAATTGCTCTCTCAGTTTAAATTTATCTGATTCACCAGTGATCCCCATATTATCCAAGCCTACTTAGTTTTTCTGAAGTCAGAACTCGAGCTAAGCTCAGGGATGAGAATCTTTGTAAGGGCTATGAGCTTATAAAAGCACCCCCATGCAGTTCTGAGGTCTTACCAGCTAACTTCAAGTGTATGCTCTGTACGTATGTAAACTTATATATACATACATACACACACACACACACATACACACACATATATATATTTATATATGTATATATTTCTATATTTATATATATTTTTTAATTGGCCTCTTTCCAACACCTCGACCAGTGCTTGGCTCATAGTATGTGCTAATAAATCAACATGACTTCATGTATGAGACAATGCATGTCAGGAAGACATGATGGCATTTTTGCTACTCACTTCCCAAGAGCCCTGAGGAATCTCCCCCTGCACTCTCTTTTCTTGGTCTCATCCTACCTTTCCTCTCCCAGTCCTCCTCCTGACTTTGACCATTCTGTATTTTCAGTTTTTTTCAATGAACATATATTACTTTTGTAATTGGAAATAACTAGGTAAACGTGGAGAATATATACATACCCACACACATATATATTAGAGGGAGAGGATAGAATCTGGTGTAATTCATAATTAGCCTATATTTTCATTTGCAGAGTAAGCCATGATTGAGAGAGTGGGGCAGTAAATTTGTAACCTCCCCTAGGTTATAGGTTGGGCAAGTGGGAATATTCATGTTAGTGAGTTAAAAAACAAAACAAAACAAAACAAAACTCTCACCTTGGGTCTTAACGAAAATAAGTGTTTGTTCTCACTCAAGTTATAGTCTACTTAGATTGATGGTGTGCTCTACCATTCAATCATTGAGGCTCCTTTTCCCTCAAGGGCCAAGATGAAGTTGGAGGAGTTACAAGGGAGAAGGAGGTGTCAAGGACAACCATCATATCATTTGGCTTGTGCGTGTCAGTGAATGTCATTTGTTGACATTGGTACCTTTGAGCATACAAGTGAAACTGTCAAGGAGACAGCTAGTAGGATTTCCCAATGGAGCTCAGATCCCAGGAAACCCAGATCTGGCACTAGCCTGGCCAGCTTACTCCAGTCCAAAACTGAGGATGGTCCCATGAGCCATGTGCTGGGCTGGGCAGTTTCTCAGCTGCGTTCTCATGCTTTAGTTGTAGAAAAGAAGAGGAGGAATATTTCTCTCTATCTTCTATCTCTATCTATCTATCTAGCTAGCTAGCTAGCCAGCCAGCCAGCCAGCCAGCCAGCCAGCCAGCCAGCTAGGTATCTAGGTGTCTGGGAAATCAGACTTGTGATATAAAACTAGACCTAGAGTAGTGGTTGTTCACTATGTGAACATCGAGTGGTTTGCTGGGACAGCAGCAACAGCAGCAACCGGGACCTTGTTACAAAGGCCAACTCCTGGGCTCCACCCAGACCTGCTCAATCGGAGACTCCAGGAGAGGGGGCCCAGGAATCTATTTTAACCAGTCCTCCAGGTGGTTCTGAGATGGTTAAAGTTTGAAAAATGCTGTCCTAGCTGATCTGTGGGGAAGGGTATGATGAACCCCTTTGTGATTTCTTCTTGTGTCCATTCATTCCTTTAAACACAGTTCTCTCAGTGCCAGCTGTGTAACCAACCACTGCTGGGTTATTCATGGGCAGAAGTGTCACTATTTGCTCACAGTCTCCACTCCTCAGTATCCTCCAGGCACAATTTCCATAATCATCCAGGGGAGTCATGCTTCTGGAATGTAAATCAGGTTTAATACTTGCTGAAATTTAACAGGTTTAGGAAAATAAATCTGCTACAGAACATGCATGGAACACATTTCAAATAAAATATAATGAATTCTGCATTACTGACTATTTGTTTTTATTATCCTCACTAATATTCTCCCACATTTGCCTTAGTAATTAAATGTTGCCTGAATATCAAATGTTTACATCTCAGGTTCTGTGAAAGCAGATGTCTTCCTTAAATTTTGCAAACTCATAAAAGTTATGTAAGTTAAATTGATATTAACTGTGAAAAGAAAATGAACTGAGCAAAACTATTCTTACAAGCTTTTCCCACCTCCTCTTCCAATTAGTTGGTAAAATGACAATAAATGTATAAAAATAAAAATGTATAAAATGAGCTCTTGAGAAATGAATGGGCACCTTGTCTTCTAAAGAACTGTTACTCTCTCTTCCTCACAGAAAAGTCAGCCCGCACGTAGACTTCTTGATTTCCGGGCTTACTTGGTACAAGGGTAGCTAGCAGTTTTTAGTGTTCCCAGGGGGGAAAAAAGAAATTGCCACACTTTGGAGACAACCTAAACAGCATTTTTACAGACTATTCTTGCAAAGCATGTTCTGTAGAACACCTGCTTCTAAAACAATTGGAGAATCTGTGTTTTAACACACTTCTTGAGGTTTGAGAACATTTGGTCTGAACCAACAGAGATTGGATCATTTGAAAAAGTTGGGGGTAAGTTGAGTGCTTTCAGGGGAATAGGGACTGGTCTGACTGCAGAGCAAGAGAAATTCCAGTGACTGAGAGAATGGGGCGTGCCAAGAGTGGTTGACAGCCGCAAACTTTAGAACTAAGTACCCTAGATCTTTAAACAAGGGTGACTTGATGAATGGCTGTGGACTAACAACTTTGCCTAGGATTTGAGACTTCTAGAAAAGGTGTCTGTGGCAAAGTTTGGGAAAGAAGGAATAGATGATTCCAGGCAGGTGCCTTCAAAGGGACCAAAATTGCTTGGACAAAGATCAGTTTTCTGTTAAGACAAAATGGGGTTATAATCAAGTATCTCCTACATTTTTGTTACATTGCACGAGCCCTGAGGTCTTGGTAAAACCTATGAATGAGAGAGTAAGCTTGGAAAAGTAACTTTGAACTTCACATTAACTTTTGAGTAGGGCCTGAAACTTAGCTTTGATTTGATTTATAGGGGGAAAAAGTATCTCTTGTATTTTATCTTAGAGCACTTAATGAATTTGCTCAAAATATTTATTTTTATTCTGCTTCCTGGGATTTTTTTCATTAGGGTTTATTATATTTGGCAAAATCATTTCATCCTATTTTCTGCTTTCTATGATACCTTTTATACCTTAATTTTGCATTATGGTTTCCTCAGTGAAATATTAAGTTCAGGTCTTTCCACAGCAATACAGCACTATAGATACAGGGAAGGAAGCAGTGGAGATGGCCAGGCTATTTTTAGAGTCCAAATTATGTAGACTGGCCTTCTGTATTTAGCAGACTCTTGATGCCCCATTGATATCCCTTATCTGTATTTAGGACCAACTTCTAAAGACCAGCACTTGCTTTTAAAAAAAAATTAGGGCCTGAGGGCTTTCTCTGCCACAGGATCCTGCTTCCTCCATGTCTAAGGCAAGATGGAAGTGTGAGTAATCAACACCTCCTCCTGCCCCAGCAGCTCTCATGCAAGACCAGTGGGAGCTGTTGTGTGAATACCCCTGCTCCCTCACTCTGTAGGTAGGATAAGTCTACTGCACATATTGCACATTGCCTCTTAGAGTTGCCCAGCATGGTTAAGTTCCAGTTAAGTACATTGATAACCTATTCAATAATGGGCACTCTGTTGGCTCCTTTCCTTTCCCACTTCCCTACTGGCTTTTTCTCATATCACCTCCTAAATGAACTATTTGCACTCAAATACTTGTCTTAGGGTCTTTTCCTGGGAGCACCTAAACTATGAAACTATGTGCCCTAAGTTTAAGGCTATTTAACTACCAGGCTTCTTTGGCTTGTGTCCAAAACATCAAACATGAAAACAAGTGTTCAGTCCTTGTCACTTTTGTGAGGAAAACATGAAGTCATATAGGAAGAATAATTTTTTTAATGTTTATTTATTTTGAGAGAGAGAGTGGGAGAAAGAGAGAATCCCAAGTAGGTTCCCCCACTGTCAGTGCAGAGCTCAATGCAAGGCTCCATCTCATGACCCGTGAGATCATGACCTGAGCCAAAATCAAGAGTCAGACCCTTAATGAACTGAACGACCCAGGTGCCCCAAGGAAGAATAATTTTTAAGTAATTTGGTCTTCAGATTCATTTTTTAAATTTACTAATTTGTAATGAAACAGGGAGAAATAAACATTTTCTTTTCTTAAATACAAACATTGAGTGTCTGCTGAATATATAAAATTGCCCTAGGCAACATGGAAGATACAGAAACATTCACCTAGAAGTTCACCTTGCCCCCACCAGGAAAAAGGATGGATGCTTCAGATGACATACGACTGTGAACTGCTGTGTAGACACAATGTAATAATCTCTGATGTCTGGCTTTAGTCATGGAAGGATCTCAGAACAGGTTAGTAGTTTAGGAAAGGAGATGAAAAAAATGGTCAGGATGGTGAAATGTAAACACCATGAGCAATTTTTGTCTCAACAAATGTCAGTGTAAGGGACTAAAATTGATATAAAAACAATTCTCTTAAAACAATACTGTCTTGTTTTTATATTTAACCAGATTAGAAAGCACGTGCTACTCAGACCTTTAAAATCCAGCAGTAAGAAAACTAGCAGTGTGTAATTTCTTTGTACCAGGTTAAACAATGCCAGTGTATTCAAATGAGATTAATGCATTTAACAATGGGTAAGAGAACAGTTGATTCAGAACTCTAAGCATTCATCATTTTTTCTCTAGAGGAGAACAATTGAGATGGTGTATTGTGGAGCAGGCAGAACAAATATCTCCCACTTCTTTGTTTTACTAAATTAATCCTCTTTGTGAGCAATGAGTTGGCTCCCTGAGTTGTTAATGGGTTGCAACACATTTCCCATCCCTGTCCCTGGATGAGAGCAAGTCTGCTCAACAGTGACCAAAAGTCATCCCGTTGATTGATTTTACTAATTGAAGAATTTATCTGCTTTTAGATGCTTTGGACTGAAGGATAAGCTACTAATTTGTTTTTTAATCACAAAAATGGTTTCCAGTGAAGGTAGAATGGTACCTTTTCATCTTTTTCTTTTCTTTCTTCAGTCCTTGCCATTTTTCTAGGAAACATCGCATGGATCCAGGCATGAGATCTTTATGCAAATGCAAACAACAAATGAATTGAGACTTTATAGTATTGACACCTAGGGATTTTGAAACTGGCACTGGCATTTTGGGCTCTGTGGCTTGAAAGTAAGACAATCTAGTTTGTTTTTTTTTTATTTTTGGATTTGTCACAGGGTTATTGTGAAACTCTTGAGAGAGTCGGTTATTCCTCACCCTGTTCCCAGGCCTGATTCCTGAATTTTTATGTTACTGAATTCATATGTTTGAAAGTATTAAAAATCTAAATTCATCTAGGACCTAAACTTATGGTTTGTAATTTAATATACCTTGTTAGCATTAAATTGCCATCCATAAATACAGATTTATAGGATGCCACCTCCTAGATAAGAATAGATCTTATTTTAAAAGCCTCCCAGAGAATTAAATTCATCCCAAGAAAAATAAATCTTTGTTTAGTTACCACTACACTTAGCAAATGGTCTAATTTTACTTCCCAACCTGCAGAGAATGAAAGAAGAAAGGAAGAGGCAGGGTAAACCCTGACTGCAGAGGGCTGCTCTCTGGGGGTGGGGGGTGGGGGGTGGGGAGGAGGTGGAGGCTTGTTGAGGATGACCAGAAGTAACAAGTAACATCAGTTACTGAAATTGATATTAAAGACTGCCAAAATTCAAAATCAACATATCCACCAGTCAGGTTCCAAATTTTGACTCCCACCAAGACCCAAATGGACCCATATGGCAATGTGGCAATTCTAGGGTAGGTCTAAAAGAGGAAGAAGCAGATATAAGCAACTGATGAATGGCACAGGTCCAGTCCTAGATTATGCTGCAGAAATGTCAAATAGGCCATACTGAGGGTATTAAAATCTCAAAATAATCCTACCTGTGGTCTACCTCCAGTGACTGATGGGTATGTGGTGTAAAGGTATTTAATAGACACTTTTGTTTAATAAACACTGGACTCTCCAAGGTTGTAAGGATATCTCTCATACTTATAAAATTTTTAAGTTTTATTTGTAATTTATGTGGAATTCATTTTGTATAGTGCGAGGTATGGATTAATTTCTTTTTATGCCCCATATGGATAATCAGTTGTTCCAGCCCTCTTCATTGCCTAACTGAAAGGCAAGGCTGTATGTATTATATATCAAGTGTCAAACAACATGAGTCGGTTTTGGGTTTTGTGGGTGTTTTTCTCAATGACCTGTCAGATCTTTCTTCATTCTAATACCACACTGTCTTAACTATTATAGCTTTGAATGAGCCTTGATGTGGAGCAGGTGTGTTGGCCCCTTTCCCCTTCTTCATTGGTTTCATGATTATTCTTTGTTTGCACTTACAAATAAAATTTAGAATGAGCTTGTCAAATTCCATTAAAAATTCTATTGGGATTTGACAGGAACTAATTTAGACCTCAAAATACAGCTGGGGAGAATCGACAACTTTATAATGTTGTCTTCTGTTAATTCACACATGATATGTCTCTTCAATTAGTTAGGTCTTCTATTAATGTCTTTTAATCAATTTTATAATTTTCTTTATAAAAATCCTGTACATTTGTTAGATTTATTCTTTTGTTACTTATGTTTTTTGAGTTACTATAAATGACTATGTTTATTATCATATTCTTCTTATTACTGATGTCTGGTAATAAAACTGATTTTATATTTACCTTGCTGAGCTCATTATTAATCTTCGTAATATTTCTGTAAGGTATTTTTTTAATTTTTTTTAATTTTTATTTTTTTAAAACTACTATTATTCTGTACTACTTTCTGGCCTTTCTTTTTAAAGTTTATTTATTGTTTTAGTAATCTCTACATTCAACATGGGGCTTGAACTCATGACCCTGAAATCAAGAGGCATATGCTTTTCCAAGTGAGCCAGCCAAGCACCTTCTCTTTTTTTCTGGTACACAAGAATCTTATCTGTGAATACCATCAGTTTTTCTTTTCAATTCTTCTGTCTTTTATGTGAGATAAAAACTAGCACAATATTTAATAGAGGTGGTAATAATGTGTACTCTTGTTTTATTTTGTTTCTGATTTTAAGGCAAATACTTTGAATAATTTTCCATTCAGTAGGTATTTTTAAGGGTTTTTTTCTACATATTGTTTAACATACTAAGAAAATTCCCTCTACTTATAAATCAGTAGGAGATTATAGCTTGAATGGATGTTGAATTTTATCAAAGGCTTTTTTAGTAGCTCTTTGAATAATTATTTGTTTTTCTTCTTTTATTGGCTAAAGCAATAAATTATATTAATTTTTGTCTGACCAACTTTGAATTCAGTTCCTGGAATAAACCCATTTGGTCATGATAAATTGTCTTTTTATAAGCATTGTTGTTAAATTTAGGTTAGGTTTTTTTTTTTAAGTTTTTTTTAACATTTATTTATTTTTGAGACAGAGACAGAGCATGAACAGGGGAGGGGCAGAGAGAGAGGGAGGCACAGAATCTGAAACAGGATCCAGGCTCCGAGCTGTCAGCACAGAGCCCGACGCGGGGCTCGAACTCAGGGACAGTCAGATCATGACCTGAGCTGAAGTCGGACGACCAAGTCACCGAGGCGCCCCTAGCTTAGGTTTTTTAATATGTATGCTTTGAAATCACCTGCAGAAATAGCATGACCTCTCACTGAAGTTTGGTTGAGCAGCAAAGACTAATGATGCCAAGTTTCAGATATCAATCAGGAGTGAATTATAATAGAAATTTGAATCCATCTTTCGCTGTTTGTTGTTTGACTTGTGATAGCATTTAAGTCTCACCTTTTTTTCCTCCCTTTCTGCTCTACATATGGGCAATCTGATATGAAAGCCTGAGTGCGCCTTCCTTTGGACCAGGTAGGAGATTCAAACCACAAAGCCTTTGCCTCTGCATTAGAACTCTCCCTCTGGAACCACATCAACCCCAAGCTGGTCTCTTTTCCTAGCTTCTTCAAGCCACTTTTGGACCAGCTGGGGAACCCCGTCTTGCCCTCCCTCAAAAGCTTCATAGGTGAATAATAAATCTTTTCATACATTGTTGGTGTATGTGGGGTATCATCTATATTCATATTTGAAACAAGTTTTGAGTAGGGGTTCATCCTGCATCTGTAGTTTGGCCACAAAGCAACACGCTTTTGCTACCTTTGCCTGGTTTGAATATCAAAGTTATACTAGATTTATTAAATGAGTTGAAAAATGAAAAAATTCAAAATTCTTTAATAGCAAAGAGTTTGTGTAAGATTACACTCACCTGTTCCTTGATTTTTGGTAGAATTCACCTGTAAAACCTGAGCAAGAATATTTTATGGATACTTTTTATAAACTATAGATTTAATTAATGATTTTGAAGTGATTCAGGTTTTCTATTATTTTTCAGTCTGAAAAAAAAAAGAAAGTATCCAGTTTTCCTGGGTTGTAATGTCAGGTGTTAGTGGTGGTATGGGATAGAGACAGAAGGAGCAAGACAGAACGCAAGAAGCTTTCTGCGTTCTTTTTTGTAAGGTACAAATTCCATTCATGATGGCTCCACCCTCGTGATCTAATCACTTCCCAAATACCCTAGCTTCTTTTCAAAGATGTTTAATAATTTTTGGTGTACAGGTCATATATCTTATGTTAAATTTATTCCTCCACATTTATTTTTTGATGCTACTATAAATAATATTTATATTTTTAAATTTCATTTTCGGATTATTCATGGCTAGTGCATAGAAATTTTCAGATTTTTGTATATTGATGTTATGTCCTGCAACCTTGCTTCTTATTGGTTTCCTTAGGGTTTTCTACATACAATGTCATGTTATGTGAGAATAAGAATAGTGTTTTTCAGTACAGGTAGCTTTTCTGTCTTTTGAGAAGTTATTAATTTTTTATTTAGTTTCTTTGATACAAGCTATTCAGATAACTTATTTCTCCCTGTGTTTTGGTAGTGTGTATCTTTCAAGAAATTGCCACAATTCATCCAAGTTATCAAATTTGTGGGCATAGAATTGTTCATAGTAGTACTTCCTCATCTTTTAATATTCATGGAATCAATGGTGATGACTATTTTTTAATTTCTTATATGTAAATCTCCCTTTATTCTTGGTATCTTCTTGGCATCTTCTCTATTTCTTGGTTGGGCTGCCTAGAGGCAATTTTCTCTAGTGGTTTTGACTGCATTTTTTTTACTTAATTTTAATTAGTTCTTATCTTTTGCTTTAGATTTATTTGAGCCCTTTATGGGATTTCATTTTGTCTCTTCTTTTAGCATATCAATTATACTTCCTTAAAAGTGGTTTCAGTTTTTGCTCTATGCTTTCTGGAAAGTTTCTAGAAACTTTCTTTCCAGCTAGCAAGCGAGGGCAGTTTTAGGACAAATATTTTTAACTTCTCATCTCTGGATACCAGTATCCTTCTTTGCTTAATGTCCTATGTCTGGAAACTTTTGGCATATATTTTTTTTCTGGTATATTTTAAAAAATTGTTTTAGATAGGAAAGTAAGTCCAGTACCTGCTATATCATCTTGGGTAGAAGTGGAAGTTTGTTAGGAATATAGATCAACTTCAGGTCACCTGGGTGGCTCAGTCAATTAAACATCTGACTCTTGATTTCAGCTCAAGTCATGATCTCACAGTTCGTGAGTTCAAGCCCCACATTGGGTTCTGTGCTGACAGTGCAGAGCCTGCTTGGGATTCTCTCTCTCCCATCTCTCTCTCTGCCTCTACCCCATTTGTTCTCTCTTTCAAAATAAATAAACTTAAAAAATTTTTAAAGAATATAGATCAGCTTCAACTTAACACATTTTTACTACTTACACCTTAGTAAACTTCATCTTCTATATGGAAATGAATTTGAGAGACTTCTAATTATACATCATCTTCTGACACACATGGACGTAACTCTGTGTATTTATTTCAAGAGTAAGTTCACAATGATTTGAAATCATTCAAGCTTGCTTTTTGGTGCAGCTGAAGTTCCAAAATCTGTGATAATAAGTTTTCCTGTATTTAAACAATAGATTGAAAATAACAGAGATTATAAGGATGAAGAAACAGAATTTGAGTTACTTCAGTTATGTTATTTGATATGATAACTTGGACTTTTTGTCTGTGTTCAGAATTTCGAAGATTCAAACGGAGTAGGAACTGTAAAAGGATAACATTTTTGTTTGGCGAGTGCCTATTTTCGTTCATAAATAAAATATTTTACTTATTTTGACTAGTATATTTTAAATGTAAGTGTATATTTATTCTTTTTAAACTAAGAAGCAAATATAAATATTATTGCTTATTGTCCCATGATTATTAGTGAAAAGAACTGTCATTTCAAAGAGGGAAATATTTGAAATATAATACACTGTGGTTGTCAAAAATGCTAGGTATGCCACTGTGCAAAGGATATGTTCAGTTGAATCACCTCACTAAAGGAAGTCCAAAGCCATGACTTCCCATTAAGTATTTATAGTTTATTTAAAACCTTATAAGAAATAAAATATTATATCAATAGGGAGACATTTCTGCCATAACCAATATTAACTGGTGACAAATCTGACATTCTATCTTTATCATGTTTCCAAGGAACCCACCTAAAAAGTTACTTCAAGATCAAACGCATCCATAAAATAAAAGGTAATGTTATATTTACTCTTTACTCAGATGTGTGTATACAAATTATATATGTATAATTTTATGAAAATACATGTAAGGTATAAAATTACTATGGAACTTGCAGAGTAGTGATTAATTCCAACTGGAATGATGGGAGAAGGCTTCCTGGAGACTATGAATTTCAGTTCATAAAAATGATCAGTAATATTTCCAAGGGTAAAATAGAGAGCCCTTAGAGGAAAGTGTATTCCAGGCTGAGGAGGAGGCCTGCCTCGTTACTACTAATAAATGAGTTTCTTTTGAAAGCTATATTGACTCTTCAAGTGTTCTTGGGCTTTCCTATGGGAATGGAATACAAGGAACAGAGGTTATTAGATATTCTTTTAAGGTTTGTGGTCTACTTCTAGGCTTTTTCTTTTTAAGTTCAGAATCTAGTACAATATTCCATGAGATGTAAAGAATCATCCAAAAATAGACCATTCCTTTTTCTGAAATTGTTTTTCAACTTGAACTGTTATTAAGGAAGAAATCATGAGGCATTCTTCTCTAGCACAATTAGGACCCACTTCTGTTTTGTGCAGTTTCTACATTCTAGGCCATGTAAAATCACCACAGACCTATTTCCTAGTAAATATTCAATGAAATGGCAACATAAATTCTTTTTGTTTTTGTCCTAAAAGAAGGGTGAAAGTTTTGCAGATTATTTTTCTTCCCTCCTTCCTTAATGGAAGTCTTGAATTACATAAGAGAATATGATGGCTTTAGAAATCTAAAACCATGAAATTAAATGTAATTACTTTGTTCCTTTTTACTTTTAAAGCCATTTGTGTTCAAATGTTAGAAATTAAATTAAATTACTCTAAATTAAAAGGCATACTTCTGGCATTTTGAAAGATGAACGAAAATGCTTACTAGAAATAAATGCTAGTTGCGTGGACAGTACGGAATGAGAAGGCTTTTGGCACTCTCTGTCAGTGTCGTTTTCACTGGTATTTCCTTTGCATTTTAGTCACTAACTCAAAGTTTTGGACAGCTGTACAATGTACGGCTGATACTAAATGGGCCACCTACCGATGTTTAGTGATTGGAGCACAATTATTTAGACATAACTGCAGACTAGCACACTCTTCTACTTGAAAATGGACTCTTAGTGAAGATAAAATTGAACAGATTTTCTACATTAAAAAAAATCAGGAAAGTCACACATATGTTTACAAACAGTGAATTTCTCTACTCAGTATTTCCAAACAACAGTGATACAAGGTGAGAAGCTACAGTGAGGAACTGTGAAAGTGGTATGGTTTTGAATTGAATCTAATTCTTAGGTATTGGAAGAAAAACAAACCTGTATCGGGCTGTTCTAATGAAAGCTTTAATTATGTTACTTGATCAACAATCTGCTTCTCATTATTACAGACAAAGGAGAAATTCTCCTGTGGAAGCTCTTTCTCCATTAGAGCCATGGTGAATACCAAAATAATTGCAGTATTATAGAAGAGAAATGTGTGTGTGGTATCTGAACAGATATTAAGTGAAGAAGGTCTCCTTTAGTTAATTGGCATGTAAAGCCCACAGAAATATCAGAAACTCTAAAAACAAATTGCAAATGATTTCATTAAGATGAAAGCTTATGTGTTTGTAGGTTACATGCAAGTTTCTTCACTATTTTGATGATAATTAAAAATTCTGTTGGATTTTATCATGGTGTGATTTTCATTAGAAAATGTTCTTGTTTTGTAAAGGGGTGATTATTCTCTTTACTATTAGTTAGAAATCTTTAAAACTTAGAAAATACTCTAAACTACCTACTGGCTACAGGTTTCTTCTTAAGAATATATAATGGGGCATACCTTTTTCTTTATGTTGTTATTATTATTATTATTATTATTATTATTATTATCATGATTGTTTTATTTTAGAGAGAAAGAGAGAGTACTCGAGCAGGGAAAAGGGGGAGAGGGAGGGAGGGAGAGAGAGGGAATCTTAAGCAGGATCCATGCTCAGTGCGGATCAACAGTTGGATACTCATCCAACTGAGCCACCCAGGCGCCCCTTTATGTTATTCCTGAAATGTACACAGAAGTCAGGGCCTACTAGAATACTACCTCCCAGATACATGTGCTCAAAGGATAATACATATTCTATTGAAAAGTCTATTATATCTGTGTAAATGTAAGAAGCAGCAATATATTGTAGTATTTAAATACACATCTCTTGAAATGTAAGACCTGAGTTTCTTATTATATGGCCTTGGCCTAGTTAATTAATGAACTAATGCAACTAGTGCATCACCAAGTATCTGTGAGATACAGTAGGATTTACCTCATGAAAGTAATAGTCCAAGCATTTCCTAACAAACAATACAGACAAACAAACAAAAATTCCAAATAACAAAATGAAATCCACAGTTAGTGCTGTATTTGTGCTTTGAAGAAAGTATACGTGATGACGTGAGAGTGTATAAAAGGGAGGCTTATTTATTTATTTTTTATTTTTTGAAGAGGCAGGACAAATGTTTCTGAGGAAACAATTCATATTATAACTGAAGAATGAGAGGGATTTACCAGTTTTAAAGGAGTGCAGGTGGGGACTTTCTATTCAGAGTGAAAAGCAGGTAAACCACTGTGGTAGGAGGCAGTGTGACACAAAGTACAACTTGTGTGGTAAGACAAAAGAGAAGAGAAGACAATATGAGATGAACTTTGAGAGCCAGGTTGGGCCCAGAGCAGTGAATGTCTAATTGACAAGGTATCCAACTTGCCTGGGACAGTCCTATTTGTATGTGTGTGTGTGTGTGTGTGTGTGTGTGTGTTTGGGGAATGGCTGAAAAAAATACTAGTCCTGACAATATATTTTAAGCGCCCCCCCCCACACACACACACACACACACACACACACACACACACACGCACACGCACACACACACGTCCTCCTCTTAAAAGTATCCTGGTTTTGACCATATATTTTAAGAGCATTTTACCTAGAGTTCATGTTAAGGATTTTAGCCTTTAAGAACTAAATGCTCTTTTTCTTTGTTTTGAAGCAGGGGAGTATTATGTTTATATTTGTGTTTGATAAAGGAAATGGTAAATAATTTGAAAAGGAATTAATTAATTGTTAATTGGCAAAGTGGATGATAGCATTCCAAGGGAGAGCTAGACAAAATCTTGGAAGAGGAGGGAAGATGCTATTAGTGGAGATCACAAGACACAAATGAACCAAAGACATGATCAGAAATTCAAAAATCATTAGCTCATGGTGATGGACTGCACAGTTTGGAAGAAAGAGAAGACTTGGGATGGCTCCCGAGTTTCTGGAAGAGTAGAATTTGATATGATATAATATCAAGTGAGAGAATCCAATCTGGAAGAAAATTCACAAGTTTCTGTTAGGATACTCTGAATTTGAAGGACCTTTGAAGCACTCGAGAAGGAGAAGTCAAATTTGATATATGTGTCATATGCATCAGGAACTCACATGAAGGCTAGAGATTCAAATCTGGTGCCAATGGCACAGAGCCTAGAATTCGGATGCGATTGCAGAGAACAGGGTTTCTCTATCCTTGCACGGTCAACATTTTGGGCTGGATAAGTTTGTTGTGGGACCTTCTCCTGTGCATTTAGGGTGAAGTACTAGAGGCGGTAATTCAGCCTCTCACATTTGGTGGCAGAGAGGCCAAGCGAAGAGTATGTTTTAGACAGAGGGGCGTGGTCCTCATTGTGAGCAAAACTAAGAAGGCCAAGTAAGATGACTGCAGATGCCCACTGGATTTAGCAACAAGGTGGTAACTAATAAATTCAAGGAAGGCTTTGTTGTTGTTGTTGTTGTTGTTGTTGTTGTTGTGGAATCATGGGGGAGGAAGCGTTAGCTAAAACCAGGATTCAATTGTCAAATTAGATTCATACGTATCAGTTATAAGACTAGCGTCCTTCTTGTAAAATATTTCAAGAATATAGGCAATCATGTGGCAAAAAAATAAGGGCAGCCTGTGACCTGCATAGTTACCCTGGCCCTTTCTTCCGTGTGCTTTTTGATTCAGAGTAAGAGATGAAGGCACCAAGTGAGTTTTTGAGAGTTATTACATTACCCAGAAGAGAAGTAAATATATAATGTTGATTATTTTCTGATGCTGATAGTTATACAAGTTGCTCGACATTCTCCAGACAGCTGTGCTTCACAGATAAATTAATTTTAGATTTACTTACTGTAAGTAATCTTTAATAGTTCTGATAAGGCCACTGTATATATAAAGGTTCATTCTAACAAAATACAATTAGTCTATTTACCCAGAAGTCCAATTGAAAGGAATTCAGGCCATTTCACCTAACTTCTTTTACCAGTTCACTTACCAAGAACACTTGTCCTGTAAGCAAATATGAGGTGGAGAGTAGGACTCTGATGGATGTCAAAATCCTCTCTGAATGAGCACAATGAACTAAAAGTGTGTAATGACTGCAGCTAGGTGGGTAAGGAGGTAATCAAGTCACATGATGTCCTTAATATCCCTGGAGCTTAAACATATCTTGGCATACAACAAGAGTTCTGTATTTTCTGATTGAGTTAAGGAATGATTGAATGAATGAGTCTCAGAGGGACAGAATTTTGAACAAGAGTGTGAAGAATGGTGTGGAGCAACAGTTGGAAGGGAGGAGGATACTGATGCCCCTTCTGATCACTGAAATGTATGTAGTACACAGAATGAAGATTCACTGTTTATTAGAGCTTTGGAAGAAGCCACATGGTCAGGAAGAGCTGAGCTTCAGTCAAGGACCAGAGAAGAGGTTGAACATAGGAGTGGTGTTGCAAAGGGCAGAGTGGAGTGCTTGGAAGGTGGGAAGCAACAGAGTACTGAGTCAGGTGCAGGAAAGTGCAGCACACACATGGATGAAATGGTCAAGAATCAACTTTCTGGAGAAAGATGGGCTCAGGATATTCATCTTGAGGTGTACTAATGAAAACAGGAATGCTGACTCAATAAATTCATTTTCATTTTTTAGAAAGATTTTTGTTGCTCTTCCTCAGTTACTAATACTAGATCTTTATTTACCTACATTGAGAGAAAGAAAATATGGTCATGTTTCAACAGAGTAGAATGATTTAGTATTTTGATAGTGTCTTTTTACTTAAGGCAGATTATTAGAGCAAGTATATCTTCTCTGATCCATGATTATATAAAATTCCATAGTGCTATGCTTAGCTTAATTAAAAAATCCTTTCCCATATCCAAAGATGTAGCCACATAAGCTTCCCTATTTATATATTAAAAATACTACCCACCCATTTTAGTAGCTGTATGTTACTGGGTTATCATTTAACCCCTCTGAACTTCAGCCTCCTTGTGTTCAGAATAAGGTTTTAAAATAGGCTCTATCATTTAACTGATAAAATTTGGGAAGGAATATAAAGGAATTGCAAACATAAAGTAGCTAATGCTGCACCTGGTGTAAAATTAGTACTTTTCTACCTTTAGAAAGGTTTGATATTTAGCAAATATATCTGAAGTTCCCTCAAAGCCATTTCTTTCCATGTCTTTTTGGAGGTGGCAGCAATAGAGGGGTGGGTCTTAAGTACCTTTATGATTAAAGACTTTACCTTCAAGTTCAGTTTTATAGAGCAATCAGGAGAAAGAGAGGAAGGCACTCATGATAGAAATCATCAATTTCTGTAATATTCTCTCTTCTTAGGGGTTTAATGGATGACTTTCTCCACTAAGCTAATAACTCTTTGAAGGGACTCAGGCTATCAAGGACAACACAAGAAGCCCTCTGTTCTTTTCTGTTAGCCACAAAGAATGTGGTTATTTAATAGGAAGCAATAATGACTTCTTTCATGTTCTTAATGAAAGAACACATTTTATATCTGCAGGTATCCCTGTTTTACTCTCCGTGGCACTCTAAGAGTTGATAAGTGAAATTCAACTTTTGAAGACTTAACGAGAAAAATGGCTGTATGTCAATGTATCATTGCTTCACACTCTATACTAACTCTGTACACTTTATGAGGATAATAAGCTTTCATTGGCTTCAAGTTACCAAGGAGAACATCATGTAGCAATTTTCTCCCACTGTTACCTAAGATACATTTGGATTATAGAGCAATTTCCTGCTACTTTTAGTAAAAAATCAGGTTATAGTTAATTTCATTAGAGTAAGTGGTAGTTATGGACTGCCCTCTCTCCTGCAGCTAATGCAGTCACAGGAGGTACTAAATTTAATTCCAGTCCTTAAAGGATACATAATATTCACAGCATTAATGGCCATAGTTATTCTGAAGCTGTGTTTCACCCAGTTAAGTTACATGAAAGCATGGATGGGATGTGTGTGTGTTTGTGTTTGTGTGTGCGTGTGCGTGTGTGTGTGTGTGTGTGTGTGTGTGTGTGTGTGATCTCCATGGTTAATATGATGCTCAAAACACCATTTCTCAGACAGAGCTTTGGAACACTTAATGAATGCAAGAAGTTTTAAGGTAGTTGTGCGGTAATGAAGCTGTAATTACGAAAAAGTGGAAATTAGTTCTTAAAGTGTTGCCTAAATTTTCTATTCCCTTTTATTATTATTTTTTAAAAATTTTTATTAAAAATTTCTTTTTAATGTTTCTTTATTCTTGAAAGAGAGAGAGAGAGAGAGAGAGAGAGAGACAGAGCACGAGTCGGGGAGGACCAGAGAGAGAGAGACATTCACACAGAAACTGAAGCAGGCTCCAGACTTTGAGCTGTCAGCACAGAGCCGGACACGGGACTCGAATTCACGAACCACGAGATCATGACCTGAGCCTCAGTCGGAGGCTCAACCAACTGAGCCACCTAGTTGCCCCTCTATTCTCTTTGAAATACAAGCCAAACATGGGGTGCCTGGGTGGCTCAGTCTGTTAAGCGTCCGACTTCAACTCAGGTCACGATCTCGCGGGCTATGAGTTCGAGCCCCGCGTCGGGCTCTGGGTTGATGGCTCAGAGCCTGGAGCCTGTTTCTGATTCTGTGGCTCTCTCTCTCTGCCCCTCCAGCGTTCATGCTCTGTCTCTCTCTGTCTCAAATATAAATAAACGTTAATAAAATTTAAATACAAGCCAAACAGGTTTTAGTTTCCAACCCCTTTCCCAAACAGCTCTCTTCAAAATCTCTGGTAACTGGGATATTGATAAATCCAAGGGCCTATTTGTGATCCTTCTCTTATTTGAGTTCTCAACACCATTTGATCCAGTTGATTGAACATGTTCTTGAACATTCATGTTCTCTAGTTGCTTCTGGTCACCAACCCCCTTTGTTTTCCTTTTGTCTCACTGCTTGCTTACTATCACTTTCTCTTGCTAGTTTTCTTCCTCATCCTCCCATCCATTTCCTTCTCTTAATGTTGGCTTAACTAAGGGCTCATCCTTTGAACTGCTTTTCCTTTCAATCAACTTCAGGTAATCTCATCTGATCCTTCGGGCTTCTAATATGACGGATATGATGATAGCAGCCTATTTATATATTCAGCCTGAATCTCTCTGAAATGCAAATTCAAAACCCAATTGCTCATGAACATCTCCATCTGTCTAATAGTCTCAAATTTAATGTATCCAAACAGAACTCTTTTCTTCCACTCAATTCTACTTTTCCTTCAGACTTCTCAAATACTTAAATGGCAACGTTAGCCTGCCAATTACATAAGCCAACATTTGGAGTCATCTTGACGTTTCTCTTTTTTTCATACCCTACATTTAATCCATTGGCAAATCTGGCCCACTCTACCTTGAAGAGATACTCAGACTTCTACCATTTTCACCACCACCACCGCTGCTACCACCCTGGCTCAAATCACCTTCATCTCACCACTGGATTTTTATCATATCCTTCTAATTAGTCTCTGCTTCTGATATTGCTCACATTTAGTGTATATCCTACATTTCTGCCAGAGTAATCCTATTCAGATATGTCAGATTATGTCACCCTCTGGCTAAAAACCTCCCAACAACTCCCTATGCCAATCAGAATAAAATCCAAAGTCCTTTTGATGGCCAGTGGGGTTTTGTGTGATCTGGCCCCTGCTGCTTCTCTGATCCTATCTCTATCTAGTTTCTCCTTTTCTTACCACTCTAGTCACATTGGCCTCCTGTGCTGCTCCTCAATCACCAAACATAGGCTTTCCTCAGGACCTTGGTCCTTGCTCTTTCCTCTGCTAGAAACTCTTTCTGCCAATGTCTACATGATTTGCTACCTCATGTCCCTCAAGTGCTTGTGCATATGTCTTCTCATCACTGAGCCTCCTCTGACTGTCCTATGTGAAATTCAGCCCTTCTCACATCCCCACTCTTTCTCTTGACACTCCTTTTACCTTCTTTTCTTCATAGCACCATCACATTAAGTGTTGCTCATTTAATTTCCTATTATTTATCTCCCTTATTAGAATGCAAACTTGTTGAGAACAGGGAACTTTGTCTCTTTTGTTCATTGTTCTAACCTTGTGCCTAGTGTAGTATCTCATTTATAGAAAGTATTTAGTTCATATCTGTAGAATGAATGAGATTGAGTAAGAGGGAGTTTTTGTTATGTGTGTGATGGTTAACTATATCCTCATGACTTTCACTTCCCAGAGTCTTTCTCTGATTATTAATTATCCTGGTCCCTAGGATCAGCTGCACCATTGGGCTCTAGAGCTTATAAGGGTTGGATGGGAAATTTTTTTGTTATAATTATTAAAGGGCCATGCTAGGGATGATTGGCCCCAGAGATTGAATGGACCCAAGTGAACAGACCAGGGGTTGGGATAGGACCCAGAAGTAGTTGGTGGGGAAAAGCTCAGGAAGATAGTTCATCTCAGAAATTCACAAACAGGCAAGCAGAGATGTCTCTGATTAGAGGGAGAGCACAGCATGAGCAGGGGAATCATTTGGGAACAAGCAGATAGTTTGAGTCAGGAAGTTCCTGATGCAGGTGGGCTTGAGCCAAATCTCTTAGGGTCAGAAGCAAGCCTCTAGTTGCACAGCAGTAAAGACGTGTAGCAGAGATGCAGACTAATAGATGAGAGTTTTTCTGAATTGAGAAAAAAATAGTCCTCATATTGAAGGAGTATGTAGAGTTTTGGGGTGACATAAATAAATAAGACAGAGGACTAGAAAGTAAAGGAATAGACATTTATGTTTGTCAAAATGTCAAAGACCCATTTCTTTCCGAATCATGCAGGCTGTTTATTAAAAGTATAGAATCCTGTGCCCACCTCCATTTATCAAGTCAGAATGAACGGGAGTAAGCTCTGGGCTGCTGTGATGGCTCCATGATGGATCACCTAATAGCCATTCAATAAAGAGAAGGACAGAGGGGAAAGGCACAATGGACACGAGCTATTACAAGATTGTGATCAGAAATTTGGGGAACATGATATACCCTATGAACTCTCTTGAACATGAAGAGGTTTTTGGAAGGTTTATTGATAGTGTGTTAAGCACCAGATTTACTTTTATGGGGAGCACACTCTCAATTCCGGCTGAGACTAGGGAAAGGATTACATACGTCTATCCATATAACACATATATGCCTGTATGTATGTACAATTATTCTTCATATGAAATAGGTTATTTATGATGACTTATTTTCTGTGAGTCATAGAGGTAGGTATTGTTGAAAATATATGAGTTCACATTGTGCACTGGCAAAGACCCTTCTGGTTTCTCCTTAAGTTGTATCCATCTGATTCTAAAAAAGATACAAAAACAGGTGGACTGATTGGCAAATCCCTATAAGTCATTTATTTAGGTGACAGTGTCATGGTTTTAGAAATTAAAACTTCATTGACAACTTTTAAAATTTGGAGATTTTGCTTAAAAATAAGATTTTCAGCTTGTGATACATCTAAATTCATGGCAAAGTTAGTCTCCCACCTGACAAAAGGATTAGAATGGTGGCTGTCTCCTCGTATGAAACCTCCTTTAATTTGCCAGTTTCCTCTTTCTCTACAGTTCATTCATTGGAGTGAGTCACTTCACTCATATGAGTTTCTTGCCTGGTCCATTCATGTGGTAAAATAATTTAATTCAGTGAATTGATTAATTCTTCAACCAACTAATTGGTCTACTCAATCAAAACAGATGATTAAGTAGACCAATATAGAAATATTGTGTGACTCACGTTCTTGACAATTTTTCAGTTGAACCTTCTATTGATTATTCTGCCCTTGGGTCTTTAAGTAAATTAAGTCCAACTTCTGGGGAAAAGATGTTGGCTTTAAGAGTGAATATATCAACTTCCTCCTGTTAAACAGGAGGAATGTCTAAAGAGAAAAAAGTATAGTGAATGGTAATGTTTATGATGTTTTTTCAGATACAGCATAGATGTATCAATTTGAAGGAGGACACAAGAAGCTAACAGATAATTCACCTTTTTGAAGAGAATAGAAATTCACTTCATTCTTTAAACCTTTATGCATTCTGTAAATTTTTTCAGTTATTATAAGTGTTCAGATCCCACAAACTGGGAAGGGTGGAAAAGAACTTGGACATAGCTTGGTTAGCATAGAGGAAGAGCTTTTCACTGATGTAATTCAAATGCATTCATATGCAGAAAAGGTGTCCCAAAGATGTAGCAAACAGTAGTTAACCCTGCTAATTGAAATGCTGCCATTACATCAGGCTTAGACTTAATATGTCTAAGGCATATTAAAATAAAAAAAAGGACCTCTTTAAATAGTGCAGCAAAGCCGAGAATGTAGATGAGCCAAAACTCTTTCCTCGGTAGGAGGAGCTCACAGGGAGTGGGTTGTGATGCCTCCCCCTGTGTGGTGGCTAGACTTCTCACCTTCTCTGTGAAGCTCTGGGGACAGGGACTGCTTTCAAAATTGTAAGAAAGAGTGTGCTGAACTTCAGAGTCAGAGAAGTTGGGGTTAGTTTAGCAAGACCCAAATCTAGGGTTAGGAACCAAAGATACGAATTAAGGAAAGTTATAGGATTAAAACAGTAAAGTGGATCTAGCCAAGTACAGGATGGACAAAGGAGAGTTGCTGAGGATGAATTTATTTTATTTCCCAAAATATGAGTTATATATAGGAAATGTGATAATGAACACATATACAGTATATTTTATTGTACTAACACAAAGCCACTTATCAGAGTGTTTAACATCACTTATAAATGAAGCCCTTGCCTTTAAATGTCTTTGTTAAAAATAATTGGTATTTTCCCCCAAACATGGACAAAATAATTCTTTTTAGTATAAAATTAATAAACTTAGTAATTTAAAATGGATAGTATATGAAACTACAGTGGCATAATCAAACTGAAACTCCTCATAACATCAGGTAAAAAGTACATCAATTTTGGAGATGATAATAAACCAGACTGGAATTAAATGATTAAATATCATGTTCAAAGGAAAAGTAGAAGAGGCATTGGAAAAATCCCTCTTTCAAGTGACACTATTAGCTGTTGCATAATATAAAATGTAGTCAACATGAAGGTACAGTTAGTCTTGTGTTTGTATTAACAGATATTTATGGGGAGCTGAAACCACAGTGGTAGATAGTACAGATCAGCTTCTGACTCACAGTGTTGCCTTTTTGTTCTGTTATACAGTGAAGCACTGTGCTCCCAGAAGTTGATGTGTTGTTTTTTTTTTTAAAGTTATGTTGTAAATAAGAAAATTGTTTTGGGAGTAGTAAAGAGTGCTAGCTGTGTGCAGAGGAGGATGGCATAACTACATAAATAAAGGCAGATGACATGGATGTCCATTGATAGGCCAGTTTGCTTACCCAGAACATCTGGCAATGAAAATACTTTTTCTAATCTTGAGGCAGCCTTGGAGGAAATGTGTGTGTATGTGTGTGTGTGTGTGTATTTTTTTTTTAATAAGTTCATTTTGTATCCAATGTGACTGTATTGATATTCCAGCTTGCAGAGGAAAAGAGCACACATGAGGTTTTACAATGAGGGATGATTTTCTAAAAGTTTCATAATGATGGTAATGCTGGTAAAACCATGTTGGATTTATTTATTTATTTATTTATCACTTTTTAAAGTTATATCCAAGTTCATTAGCATATAGTGCAACGATGATTTCAGGAGTAGAATCCAATGATTCACCCCCTACATATAACACCCAGTGCTCATCCCAACAAGTGTCCTAATGCCCCTTGCCCATTTAGTCTATCTCCCTACACACAACCCCTCTAGCAACCCTCAGTTTGTTCTCTATATTTAAGAGTCTCTTATGTTTTGTTCCCCTCCATGTTTTTGTATTATTTTTGCTTCCTTTGTCTTATGTTCATCTGTTTCATAACTTAAATTCCACACATGAGTGAAGTCGTGTGATACTTGTCTTTCTCTGACTGACTTATTTTGCTTAGCATAATACCCTCTAGTTCCATCCATGTTGTTGCAAATGGCAAGATTTCATTCTTTTTGATTGCTGAATAATACTCCATTGTGTGTGTGTGTGTGTGTGTGTGTGTGTGTGTGTGTGTGTACCACATCTTCTCTATCCATTCATCTGTCCATGGACATTTGGGCTCTTTCCATACTTGGGCTATTGTCAATAGTGTTGCTATAAATATTGGGGTCCATGTGCTCCTTCCAAATAGCACACCTGTATCCTTTGGATAAATACCTAGTAATGCAATTGCTGGGTTGTAGGGTAGTTCTGTTATTAATTTTTTGAGGAATCCCCATACTGTTTTCCAGACTGGCTGCACCAGTTTGCATTCCCACCAGCAGTGCAAAGGGGTTCCTCTTTCTCCACATCCTCGCCAACATCTTTTGCTACTTGAGTCATTAATTTTAGCCATTCTGATTGGTGTGAGGTGGTATCCCTTTGTGGTTTTGATTTGTATTTCCTTGATTCTGAATGATGTTGAGCATTTTTTCATGTATCTGTTAGCCATCTGGATGTCTTCTTTGGAAAAGTGTCTATTTGTATCTTTTGCCTGTTTTTTCACTGGATTATTTGCTTTTTGAATGTCGAGTTTGATAAGTTATTTATAGATTTTGGATACTGACCCTTTATCTGATATGTCATTTGTAAATATCTTCTCCCATTCCCTCAGTTGTCTTTTAGTTTGGCTGATTGTTTCCTTCACCATGCAAAAGCTTTTTATCTTGATGAGGTCCCAGTAGTTCATTTTTGCTTTTGTTTCCCTTGCCTCTGGAGACGTGTCTAGTAAGAAATTGTTGTGGCCGAGGTCAAAGAGATTGTTACCTATTTTCTCCTCTAGGATTTTGAAGACTCCCTGTCTTAGTTTAGGTCTTTCACCCATTTTGGTTTATTTTTGTGGATGGTGTAAGTTTTTTGGTGTAAGTTTTGTAGATGGTGAGTTTTATTTTGTGGATGGTGTAAGAAAGTGCTCTAGGTTCATTTTTCTGTGTGTCGCTGTGAAGTTTTCCCAACACCATTTGCTAAAGAGACTGTCTTTATTTCATTGGATATTCTTCCCTGTTTTGTCAAAGATTAGTTGGGTATACGTTTTTGGGTCCATTTCTGGGTTCTCTATTCTGTTCCATTGATCTGAGTGTCTGTTTTTGTGCCAGTACCATACTGTCTTGATGATTATAGCTTTGTAATACAGCTTGAAGTCTGGGATTATGATGCCTTCAGCTTTGGCTTTCTTTTACAGGATTGCTTTGGCTATTCGAGTTCCATATGAATTTTAGGATTGTTTATTCTAGCTCTGTGAGGAATGCTAATGTTATTTTGATAGAGATTGCTTTGGTTATATAGTTTGCATTGGGTAGTATCAACATTTTAACAATATTTGTTCTTCCAATCCATGAGCATGGAATGTTTTTCCATATGTGTGTGTGTGTCTTCTTCAATTTCTTTCATAAGCCTTCTACAGTTGTCAGTGTATAGGTTTTTTCGTCTCTTTGGTTAGGTTTATTCCTAGTATTTTATGGGTTTTGGTGCAATTGTAAATGGGATTGATTCTTTGATTTCTCTTTCTGCTGCTTCATTATTGGTAATGTAACCAATTTCTGTGCATTGGTTTTATATCCTGCAACTTTGCTGAATTCATGGAGTATCGTGTCACCTGTGAAGACTGAAAATTTGACTTTCTCCTTGCCGACTTGGATGTCTTTTCTTTGTGTTGTCTGATTGCTAAAGCTAGGACTTCCAATACTGTGTTGAATAACAGTGGTGAGAGTGGACATCCCTGTCACAATCCTGACATTAGGGGGAAGCTCTCAGTTTTTCCCCATTGAGGATATTACTGGTGCCTCTTTCATATATGGCTTTTATGATCTCGAGATATGCTCCTTCTATCCCTACTTTCTTGAGGGTTTTTATCAAGAAAGGATGCTGAACTTTGTCAAATGCTTTCTCTGCATGTATTGAGAGGATCATATGATTCTTGTCCTTTCTTTTATTAATGTGGTGTATCACATTGCTGGATTTGTGGATATTGAACCAGCCCCACATCCCAGATATAAATCCCACTTGATCGTGGTGAATAATTCTTTTAATGCATTGTTGGATACAGTTGGCTAGTATCTTGTTGAGAATTTTTGCATCCATGTTCATCAGGGAGATTGGCCTATAGGTCTCTTTTTAGTGGGATCTTTGTCTGGTTTTGGAATCAAGGTACTGATAACCATGCAGAATGAGTTTGGAAGTTTTCCTTCCATTTCTGTTTTTGGAACAGCTTCAAAAGAATAGGTGTTAAATCTTCTTTAAATGTTCGGTAGAAGTCCCCTGGAAAATCGTCCAGTCCTGGACTCTTTTTGGGAGATTTTTGTTTACTAACTCAATTTCTTTACTGGTTATGGGTCTGTTCAAATTTTTGATTTCTTCCTGTCAGTTTTGGTATTTTATATGTTTCTAGGAATTTGTCCATTTCTTCCAGAATGCCCAATTTATTGGAATATAATTGCTCATATTATTCTGTTATTACTGTTTGTATTTTTGTAGTATTGGTTGTGATCTCTCCTCTTTCATTCTTGATTTTATTTATTTGGGTCTTTTCCTTTTTCTTTTTTATGAAACTGGCTAGAGGTTTATCAATTTTGTTAATTCTTTCAAAGAACCAGCTCCTGGTTTCATTGATCTATTCTACTGTGGTTTTTGTTAGCTTGTTTTTTATTTTATTTCAATAGCATTGATTTCTGCTCTAATCTTTATTATTTCCCATCTTCTGCTGGTTTGGGGCTTTATTTGATGTTCTTGTCCAGCTCTTTAAGGTGTAAGGTTAGGTTGTGTTTCTTAGGTTTCTAAGACCTGTCTTCCTTCTTTAGGAAGGCCTGGATTGCTATATACTTCCCTCTTATGACTGCCTTTGCTGCATCTCAGAGATTTTGGGCTGTCATGTTTTCATTTTCATTGGCTTCCATGTAGTTTTTAATTTCCTTTTTAATTCCTTGTTAAACATTTAATTCTTTAGTAGGATATTCTTTAACCTCCAAGCATTTCTTGTTTCCAAATTTTTTTCTTGTGGTTGATTTAGAGTTTCATAATGTTGTGGTCTAAAAATATGCATCGTTTGATCTTGATCTTTTTGTACTTGTTGAGGGCTGATTTGTGTTCCAATATGTGATTTATTGTGGAGAATGTTCCATATTCACTCGAGAAAAGTGTGTATTCCACCACGTTAAGATGAAATCTGATTATATCTGTTAAATCCATCCGGTCCAGTATGACATTCAAAGCCATTGTTTCCTTGGTAATTTTCTGTTCAGATGATGTGTCCATTGCTATAAGTGGGGTGTTGAAGTCCCCTACTACTATGGTGTTATTATCAATGAGTTTCTTTATGTTTGTGATTAATTGATTTATATATTTGGCCGCTACACATTGGGGGCATAAATGTTTACAATTGTTAGATCTTCTTGGTTGATAAACCCCTCAGTTATGATTTATTTTAAAATCTAGATTGTTTGAGGGGCGCCTGGGTGGCGCAGTCGGTTAAGCGTCCGACTTCAGCCAGGTCACGATCTCACGGTCCGTGAGTTCGAGCCCCGCGTCAGGCTCTGGGCTGATGGCTCGGAGCCTGGAGCCTGTTTCCGATTCTGTGTCTCCCTCTCTCTCTGCCCCTCCCCCGTTCATGCTCTCTCTCTGTCCCAAAATAAATTAAAAAATGTTGAAAAAAAAATTTAAATCTGGATTGTTTGATATAAGTATAGCTACTATGGCTTTCTTTTGGTGACCATTAGCATGATAGATCCCCTTATTTTCTTTTTTTTAATTTTTTAATGTTTATTTTATTTTTGAGACAGAGAGAAACTGAGCATGAGTGGGGGAGGGGCAGAGAGAGAGAGACATACACACACAGAATCTGAAGCAGGCTCCAGGATGTCAGCTGTCAGCACAGGGCCTGATGTGGGGCTTGAACCTGTCAACTGCGAGATCGTGACCTAAGCCAAAGTCGCACACTCAACTGACGGAACCACCCAGGAGCCCCTAGATCCCCTTATTTTCACTCCGAAGGTGTCTTTAGGTATAAAATGGGTGTCTTGTAAACAGCATATAGATGGATCTTGTTTTCTTATGTATTCTGTTACCCTCTTTTGATTGGAGTATTTAGTCCATTGACATTTAGAGTGAGTAATGAAAGATAGGAATTTATTGCCATTGTGTTGCCTGTAGAGTTGGAATTTCTGGTGGTGTTCTCTGGTCCTTTTTAGTCTTTGTTATTTTTTGTCTTTTTTGTTTTGTTTCATCTTTTCTCCCCTCAGAGATTCCCCCTTAAAACTTCTTGCAGGGCTGGCTTAGTGGTCACAAACTCCTCGAGGTTTTGTCTGTCTGGGAAACTCTTTATCTTTCTTTCTATTGTGAGTGACAGCCTTTCTGGATAAAGAATTCTTGGTTGCATATTTTTCCATGGTCATTTTTTGTTGAATCTAATGGAAGTTATCAGTGTTTCTTGGATTTTGAAGTCTGTGTCTCTCCCCAGGTTAGGAAAGTTTTTCATTAGGATTTGTTCACATAAACCTTCTCCCCCTAAACCTTCTACCCCCTTTTCTCTCTCTTCATCTTCTGGGACTCCTATGATTCGGATGCTATTCCTTTTTAATGAGTCACCGAGTTCTCTAATTCTTGTATCATGATCTTTTGCCTTAGTTTCCCTCTTTTTTTTCTGCTTCATTATTCTCCATAATTTTGTCTTCTATATCGCTGACTCACTGCTCTGCTTCATCCATCCTTGCTGCCATGGCATCCATTCGAGATTGCATCTCAGTTATAACATTTTTAATTTCGTCCTGACTAGATTTTACTTCTTTTATCTCTGCAGAAAGGGATTCTATGCTATATTCAACCCCAGCTAGTATTCTTATTATCATGATTCTAAATTCTAGTTCACACATCTTGATTATATCTCTCATGATTAAGTTCCTGGCTGTCATTTCTTCCTGTTCTTTCTTTGAGGTGAATTCCTTCATTTTGTTATATATTTTTTTTTTATTAAAAATTTTTTTTTCAACGTTTATTTATTTTTGCGACAGAGAGAGACAGAGCATGAACGGGGGAGGGGCAGAGAGAGAGGGAGACACAGAATCGGAAACAGGCTCCAGGCTCTGAGCCATCAGCCCAGAGCCTGACATGGGGCTCGAACTCACGGACCGCGAGATTGTGACCTGGCTGAAGTCGGACGCTTAACCGACTGCGCCACCCAGGCGCCCCCATTTTGTTATATTTGGAGGAAGAAAAAGAATTAATATAAAAATTGAAAATTGAAAAATTAAAAACAACACAAAACTCAAATAACAGAAGCTAGGTCCTAAGTATGTTTTAGTCTGGTTGTTGAAAGAAGCTTGAGAGAATAGAAAAAAAAAGGAAAGAAAAAAAGAAAAGTAAGAAAACATTTAAAAAGTAAAATGTATAGAATAAAATAGAATAAAATGAAATGAAGAAGGTAAAATAGAATTAAAAATAAAATAACAAAAAATAAAAAATATAGAAAAAGAATAAAATATTTTCATATAAAAAATGGAAAATAAAAATAATTTTATCTCTTTCTGTATCCAAGAATAAAGAAAAGAAAAAACCCCAAATAGATGGAGCAGTGAACAGAATGAAATCCAAATGAAATTACATCCAGTTTCCCCTAGTAGTCAAACTATGAAGCACTTTATAGTCCATGCACTAAGCCGACTGAGAGACTTTTGGTAGTCCTCTAGGGCGTGGTTGGTGCATTTGGACAAGGCGTGGTGTAATGGCTCTGATTTCCACTAGGTGGCACTGCTTAGCTTACTGGGGTTGTTCAGTGTGGCGTGTGTGTGTGTGTGTGTGTGTGTGTGTGTGTGTGTGTATGTGCATGCCCAGAAGAGGTGAAAATGGTGTCACCCAGCTTCCCGGTCTCTAGCTCCAGAATTCTGTGCTCTCACCTATCAGCAATCAAGTATCCCTCCTTTGTCTCCGGCTTCAGTTCACTACCTGCTTCTAAGCCATCAGCCTGCCAGGCAGCACCTTCCTCCTGAGTTTTATCTCAGGTGGTGCTGTTTTTCCAAACCCCTCACTTTTGTGGGCCCTGCAGCGTGGACCCACTCTGACCCTCTGGGGAAGGGTCTCTAGAACAATGGCCAGATGCCTGTTTGCCCCCAGGAAGTTCATGCACACAACTCAGAGGTTCAGAGATGGTGGCTGGGTGCCGGCCTGCCCTAGAATAAGTTTGTGTGATCACGCGGAGGCAGTGGTTCAGGGATTATGGTAAATCACAATACACAACTAGTGCATCCTGGCATTTTTGTTCAATACCAGCAATCATGTTCTCCAGCGTCCCTGAGACCTTTGCCTGTGGGGAGGCCATACGGCTTCTACCAAATGCCCTCCTAGCAGGGGAACCACTTCTCCCCGTGTGGCCTGCGGACCCCTCAGACCTTCCTGCCTACTCCTGAGGAGTCAGTCACCCTTCCCACCACATCACCACCAGGAACTGAGCTGTGGAATTTCCAATGTGCTCTCCCCTGTTTATAGAGTCCTAATGGTATTGATACCTTCTCCTTTCTCCTTTTCCCATTTCTTGTTCAGTCTTTTGTGGGTATTTCCACTCTTTTTCTTTCTTTCCAGATACTTTTGGGGGAAGTGCTTTTCCTGTACCCTCCCCCCTTTCTCTGTCTTCTATCTGCAAATACAGCTACCGACCCTCCACAGCTTCTTTCTCTCCTAGTTAACCTCTCCATACCATGTATCTGCCAAGTTCTGTGGCTCAAGTTATGCAGATTGTTGTGTTAATGCTCAGATCAAATTTCTAGGTGTGCAAAATGGTTTGGTGCTGATCTAGGTGCATTTCAGGGACAAGAGAAGCAAAGAACTTCCATGCTGCTCCATCATCTTGGTCCCTAAGTTCCATGTTAGTGTTCTTGAATGTCAATGTGTAGAAGATCTGATAAAATACTGGAATTTTTAATGAAGACCACATTGTGATACCACAACCAAAAATGGCTTGATTTTTTTTAAGTTTATTTATTTTGAGAGAGAGAGAGAGTGAATATGAGTGCAAGTGGGGAAAGGGCAGAGAGAGAGAGAGAGAGAGAGAGAGAGAGAGAGAGAGAGAGGGAGAGAAAATCCCAGGCAAGCTCCATGCTGTTAGTTAAGATCCTGACTTCTCAGGAACCATGAGATCATGAACTGAGCCAAAATCAAGAGTCAGATGCTTAACTGACTGAGCCCCCAAAATGGCTTGATTATTCAGAGTTGATATTCTTTTATGTTTTGTGATTTTTACTTTTTATAGAAGAAACAAAACAATGACATATTGGACATTTTTACAAACCATATCTAAAACTTGCTATAGAGTCTAACTCTTAAATAAAACTTTCCAAAGCTGAATACAAACAAAACACAAATTGGGAAACAAGTCTCCATTATTTCACAAGTAGAAATAGTCAGTGTTGACCTTTTTGGCTATAGTATACCTATTATGTTAGTATCTGATAATGCTCTTAAGTCAACAAGATAGGTCTCCATAATTTTTAAGCTCCTGTTTGGACCATTGCTGCCATTGATGATGATATATGTAAATTTGAAGTTTTACATTTAACCGAAGTAAAGAATAGGAAAGTAAATTGAAACTGTCTGAATAGAAAATCAGATCTATGCCCAAGCTATTTGACATTGCATCACATATAGTTGCTAAAGAAAATTTGCTGAAAGAAACTTTACTTTTCGTCACTATTAAACTAGTACTAGTAGTAATACTAGTTTACAATACTGCTTTATTGTTTTGGAAAGGGTTTAAAAATAATCTAAAATTTGTGGATTATGAGTGCACCAAAAGCCAAATGAATGGTCTACAGATGCTGAAATGCTCAAAAGCATTGAGCTAGAGAACGAGGGCCAAAAGGGAAATGGAGCCAAAAGCCTGGAAATAATCATTGAAAAAAAAAAGTGTGAGATAAACAGAGAATCCACAGTATTTTCCATGAGTAAAGCTGTGCTCTTCAGGGCTAGTCCCTGTTGCATATGGGGGGGTGTTGCTTTCTGCTAAGGCATTAAGTTGGGGCTGACCAGTTGAAATTCTCACTGAAACTTTTACTTTCATAGTAGATATTATCTTCCTTATCTTTAAGCCTTTCTTTCTCAGTGCCCTTCACACAATCATTTAATCCTAAGTGACCCACCCAACCAGGAAATGCCCTTTTGTCCAAAGTTAAGGCATAGGCCTCTTTTATTTTCTTTCCATGGATGACTTTATATACTTCAAGTTTTAACTAGCAATTTAAAGCAAATGCTTTTTAAAATCAATATTTCTGCTTCATCAGTCCCCTAACTCATGGCCCATTTTTCAGCTGCCAGGGGCTCTTTGTTCTCAGAGGGAAACTTCTCCCCAAAGGTGGGTTTCCTTAAGCCCACAAAGTGAATCTCCTATTTTGAACACTTACAGGACACTCTTCTTCTGAAATTATTACTATCCCATACTTCCAATTAATTAATTAATTGTTCATCATGTACCTATTGAATCCTTAATATTGGATTATGTGTCCCTTGAGGGCTAAGAAGGTTTTATGTATTTTATTTATTAACCCTGTTCATCCTCATCACTCCCTACAGTGCATATAATAGTGTCTGCCACAGTAGATGTTGCATAGTAGGTGTAACATTAGTTAAACGGATATATGAAGGAGTAAACCATCTTGGACACTTGCATCCCTTTTTCTGACATTTCATTGGTCAAATAAAAATAAAATTATAATATAAAACCAAACATATTTCTGTTCATTTGCCTCCGTAAAGAGATACTATTCTTAGAACATAACATTTAACAGAGTTCCTAATGTTCTTTTTTACAATCAGATATTTTCATTAAAATATACTGAAACCAGGCTGGTATGACAAGTAAGGTATAAGGCTAAAGGCTACAAGAAAAGCAAATTTAGAAAAATTTAATAAGCAAATGAAGAAAGAAACATAAGTATATTTTAATCATTGTTAACTCTTGTAAATAACCAAATATTTAATATTGAAAGAAAGGACTATATGTAAGTTGTGGGATTCTGTAGACACACATGGCAAGAGGTGATGTTTTCACAGTTTTATTAACTTAGTGACTTGATGAATTTTCTCTAGTTAAAATTCTAATAAACTTAAAATCATTTAATGGAGTCTGTGTATTCTCCGCTGTATCTTCATTTTCCTTGCTCAATTTACTCATTTTTTCTTTCTTTATAAAATAGATTTTATAAAAACCACTGTTGGTTGTGCAGGGTTTTGGACATAAAATTTGTGAGCTAATTACAACCTTAACTCTCTTGAAGTGAATTCATTAATCTTTTTTTTAATTTTTTTTTCAACATTTTTATTTATTTTTGGGACAGAGAGAGACAGAGCATGAACGGGGGAGGGGCAGAGAGAGAAGGAGACACAGAATCGGAAGCAGGCTCCAGGCTCCGAGCCATCAGCCCAGAGCCTGACACGGGGCTCGAACTCACGGACCGCGAGATCGTGACCTGGTTGAAGTCGGACGCTTAACCGACTGCGCCACCCAGGCGCCCCAAATTCATTAATCTTAAATAGACTTGATGAGTTTGGTTCCTTTGTTTGTCTCTCTAGCACACACATACACAAACACACACATTAGAAAATACAATAGTTGTTAAAGTGTTTACAAGATCCTTTTATTAAGATCCTGCACCTAAATAGATAAGAAGAAAGAGAATAGGAATACACATATACAGACACATACTTAAACATGCACATATACATATTTGTTATGCTTTCTTTTTTAAACATTTTTTATATTTATTCTTGAGAGAGAGAGACAGGGTGTGAGCAGGGGAGGAGCATAGAGAGAGGGATACACAGAATCCAAAGTAGGCTCCAGGCTCTGAGCTGTTAGCAGAGAGCCTGATGCAGCGCTGAAACTCACAAACCAGGAGACCATGACCTGAGCTGAAGTCGGATGCTCAACCAACTGAACCACCCAGGCGCCCCTGTTATGCTTTCTACTCTGTAGTCAAAATGCATGGATCAAGACCAATGGGTGGAGATGGGAGTAGCACCCTTCAATATGACACCTGTTCATACTGTAAGTATTTTTGTTTGGTCTTTTCTGGACCCCTGGGCCCAGTGAGTTTGGAGGACCTAGTACTCAAGCAAGGATTTCTCTCATCAGGTAATACAATTATAGTTTCTATGGATTGGAAGATAGAATTTCTTCTCTGTCTATACATAATATTAGGTATGTATGTATGTATGTATGTCACTGAACCAACCAAGTAGAGAATAGTGTTATTATTTGGGCAGGGTAAATAGATCCCTGTTATCAAAGAGAAATTGGATTTCGCTTCCACAGTGGGGGCAAAGAATATAATACCTGGGATCCAGAGAATGTGCTGGAGGGACTTAGGATACCTCCTTCCCCAGTAGTCCTGGCTAATAGAAAAATATGATAACCTAATATTAAGACAAGACCACTGGTTCACTTCCCACAGGAATGAAGTTTGTGGAGTAGAAGGAAGCTCTAATTGCAAATTTAGGTCTTAGGAACCAGACACAGAAAGAACAATCGAAGCAACTATGATTTATGTTGCCTAATTGCTTGTTTTTTTTTCACTTTTTCCTTTTCCTTTATATGAAGAACCCCAATTTGGGCTAGCATATAAGTTTTGGGATAGGAGTGTGACTTGAGTTGACATCACTCTATTTTACAGTTGCCAATAGGACTTCAAACATTTCCTGTGTTGGGACTTGATTTTTTCAAAGGGCCAAAATTATGCCAAGAGGGAAATGGGGTTAACTGTGATACATAATTCCACTGTCATCTCAAGACCCATTTTCTAACCTTTTTCTGCCCCAGACAACCAAGTTGTAAAGCTTAAATGCATGGTCTTTTTTGCCCTCCAACTTCTGGTTGGGTTTGGCCAATAGGGTGCCAAGCCTATAGATCAGCAAGGGAGAGAAGAATGAGGTCTAAGAATTTACTTTTCTGGCTCAAGTTGCCTCTGACTGGCTTCTTTGACTAAAGTTCAATACTTTACTCAAAGTTGCCTCCTCTGCATGATTTCTTCCAAGCCTGTGGGTCATTGCCTTTGGTCTGGATTAGTTAACTAGTACCTTCTTGTTTTCCTAGAGCCTCTACACGTGTTTGTAAGACCTTCTCAAATTATCCTAACTTGCTTGGTCCTTTGCTTTTGGTTAGGAACTGCACTGACATGATTCCTTTTGTAACCCCTGTTCAGTAAAAAGGACATAGGCCGTGAATAAGAGTTTGAGGTGGGGGCGCCTGGGTGGCGCAGTCGGTTGAGCCTCCAACTTCAGCCAGGTCACGATCTCGCGGTCCCGTGAGTTCGAGCCCCGCGTCAGGCTCTGGGCTGATGGCTCAGAGCCTGGAGCCTGTTTCCGATTCTGTGTCTCCCTCTCTCTCTGCCCCTCCCCCGTTCATGCTCTGTCTCTCTCTGTCCCAAAAATAAATAAACGTTGAAAAAAAAATTAAAAACAAAAAAAGAGTTTGAGGTGGAAAAGAGGTTATAAATTGTGGTTTGGGGCTTTTAGAAGGAGAGAAAGAGCTAGGGATTAAGAATATATGGAATCATGTGAACCTCTTCTTTTTTTTCCCCCAAATATATTCTCCCATTCTGGAGGTTGCCTTTTCCTTTTTTATTATGCCCCTTAAAAAATTGGGATATAATTGACATGTAACATTTGTTTCAGGTGTACTCTATAATGATTCAGCCTTTGTAAATATTGTGAAATAATCACCACAGTAAATTTAGTTAACATCTGTCAACACATTTAGTACAATTTTTTTTTTTCTTGTGATGGGGACCTTCAAGATCTACACTCTTCGCAACTTCCAGATATACAAAAAGTATTGTTAACTCTAGACACTATGCTACACGTTACGCCTTTCAGGACTTATTTATCTTGTAGGTGGAATCTCATCTTGTATACGTAGCCAATTCTATGGCTCTCTTGTCGTAACACTGTCAGCTCGTTCTTCTTCAAATTTTTATAATTCATGATTTAGCCTGAAATCGGGACCAGCTACCTAATTTATGGGACTCAGTGAAAAATGAAAATGCAGGGATGCTTGCTAAACAATTCTTAATAATTGCAAGAGCGTGACAGCGGAGCCATAAACCAAATCTGGGGCCCCTGTGAGTGCCAGGCTTCTGTGCACCTGCACCTCGTATGCCTGTGGAACTGATGCTGCCTGAAATCCGAGGATACAGGGGAGAGAAGCCACCACTTTTAAACAGTACTAGCAAGTTTAAGCTACTAAGATGAACAGTCGTAGCTAAAATACATATTTTTCCATAATGCCTGAAGGCCGAGAGCTGCTGTTGTTCAAACTTCCTATTCTTTTCTGGGGCTCTTTGTAAGAAGGTCGAGGCATTAGGGAGGGATGAAATAAAGTCAGAGGTTGGGGCTCTTGAGTCACTAAGACAGTGATTCTCAATCCTGGCTGCTAATTAGAATGTCCTGGGAGGCTTTAAACAAAACCCAATTAAGTCAGGAGGGATGCGGTGAGGTGAGCCCTGCACCCCTTTGGACTTAATTGGTCTCTCCTTGGACCAATGTAGCTTTAACAGCTTTCAAGGTAATACTAATTTGTAGACCAGTCTGTGCCCTGTTCCTGTAATTTTTTTCCTTCACAGTTGGAAACTGTTGGAGGTTTAGTCCCTTTTAAAGAGAAATTGATACCTTGCTTTTTCATTCTAAGGAAAAAGGTAAGGAAAAAAAATTAATGTAGGATTTTAGTAAAGCTAAGAGTTCTCCAGAGCATTAAGAAAATATAATTGAAGTTGGAAAGATGTGCCCTCTATTTGAGGCTTGGCTTGACTTTAAGTTCAGCTTCAAATGGTACTTTCATATCAAATTACTGTTTGGGTATAAGTAAGTGCTCCATTAATAGACACACTGATATTTTAATTATATATATATATATTTCCTGTATAAAGCGTTTCTTTGGGATTTGTTTATTCCAGTGAATTTCAAAATATGTTACAGAGATCCTTTCAAGGGGTCTGTGAGTCAAAATTATTTTCATGGAATTTCTAAGATGTTTTTTTCCACTCTCATTCATTCATGTGTGCGCAATGGAGTTCATACAACAGGTTGAGTGCGGGAACAGGAAGAGAATCTAGTTTGCTATTAAGCCAGACATTAAAGGGATTTGCAAGCATTTAAAACAATGACTACATATTTTGAATAAGACATATTTTTAAATAAGAATGTTTTTTACATTAATACATATAGTTTTACCTTAAAATTAACAACCATTTAATAAAATGATCAGCTTTAATTTCTAGTTATACCAAATAGTTATAGGTATAACCTACACAAAAGTTCTTTGATTTCTTCAATAATTTATTTTCACAATCATTTACTTTTTTACTTTACTTTATTGTTTTACTTTTTTTTTTCCATTAAGATAAGTGCACTTCTTAATCTCCTTCACCTATGTCACCCATTTCTCCACCCACCTCACCTCTGGTAACCATCAGTTTGTTCTTTGTTTCCAAACTGTATTGCTTTTATTTATTTACTTACTTACTTATTTACTCATTTATTTATTTATTTTTCTTTTTTTTTTTTTTTTTTTTTTCTGATGGCTATTTCTTTTGCTGGATATAGAATTCTGAGTTAATAGTTCTTTCCTCCCAGAACCTTAAAACTGTTGTCCCGTGTTGCGAGAGACGGAAAAATAGCCCCTCAAAGATGTCAATGTTTTAATGCCTGGAACCTGTGGATAGTTTACCTTATTTATAACTTTGCAACTTAATTGTAATTAAGTTAAGGACTTTAAGATGGAGGGAGAATGCTGGATTATCCAGGTGAGCTCAATTTAAAAACATGCACCCTTGAAAGTAGAGAATCTTGGGGCACCTGGGTGGCTCAGAAAGTTGAGCGTTCGCGTTCGCCTCTTGGTTTTGGCTCGGTTCATGATATCATCATTTGTGGGTTCTAGCCCAAGCCGAGTGGAGCTTTGTGCGGACAATGCAGAGCCTACTTTGGAGTCTCTTTCTCTCCCTCTCTCTCTGCTTCTTGCCCCCTCACACTCGTGAGTGTGTGTTCTCTCTCTCATCAATAAACAAACGCTTAAAAAAACAAAACCGAGAACTTTTACAGCTCTTGTCAGAGGAAGACATGACTGGATAAATGGTCAGAGACATGAGTGTTGCTAGGTTTGAAAAAGGCTGATGGAAATAAAGAACCTGGGCAGCCTCTAGAAGCTGGAAAAAGCAAGGAAACTGATTGTTTTTGAGCCTCCAGAATGGAATACAGCCTTACAGATGCTTGGATTTTAGCCTGTGAGACCCACGTCAGACTCCTAACTACAAAACTGTAAGGTAAGAAATTTGTGTTCTTTAAAGCCACAGAATTGATGGTAATTTGTTACAGCAACCGTAGAAAAGGATTGGAACAGTTCTCTGGTTTCTGTTGAGAAATCTTTAGTTATCTGAGTTGTGCCTTTGTGTGTGATGTGTTACATTCTCTGTTTTCTGGTAGTTTTGTGTTTTTAGCAGTTTTGTTATGTGATATTTGGGTAGGGTCTTCAGGTTTTCCCTTTTGGGGTTTGCTACACTACTTAAGCCTATAAAATCATGTTTGTGGCTCTGAACTGAAATATTTTAAGAAAAGTTGGAAAATGCAGCAGGGGTTAAGTGGGTTGAAAAGCTTTATTCTTTTTCAAGATTGTTTATACTGTGCTATGTCCCATGAACTTCCATATAAACGTATGGATTTGTTTAGCAATATATGTGATGAAACCAGCTGGAATATTGATAAGGCTTGTGTTGAATCTGTAAGGCCAATTTGGGAAGTATCCCACTCAACAATATTAAGTCTTCTGATGTATTCCCCTTTGTTTAGGTCTAATCTTCTTCCAAAAGCATTCTGTAGTTTTCAGAGTGTAAGTTTGCTACTTTTTTTGTTCAGTTTATTCTTTTCTATTCTTCTTGAGATTATTTAAATGGAATTGTTTTCAAAAAAAAATAAATGGAATTGTTTTCTTAATTTCTATTTGTTTGCCTGTTGTTACTGTATTAAAAAACCAATGGATTTCAATATGTTGAGCATACATCCTGCACACTTGCTGAATTCTCTTATTCTAACAGGTTTTTTGTTTTAGCAGATCCCTTAGAATTTTCTATTAATGTGATGTATTAGCTGATTTTTTGGGTGTAGAACCAGTTTTGCATTCCTGGGATAAATCCTATGTGGTCATGATATGATAGTATGACATGTTGTTAGATTTGATTTTATGATATTCATCAAAGACAAATCTGTAGTTTCTCTTCCTGTAATGTGTGAAGCCTGAAAACAACCCCCAATGAGCTGAGGTATCAGAAGAATCTCCTGCTCTTGGGTATTAGCCCTTGGGCTAAAAGGAGGAAAGCTGGAGATCCAAGGGTTGAAGGTAGAAGCAGATAAGATAACCACCTCAAAAAGTGTTTCAGGGGATTGTTGGTAGTATGTGGAGTGCCTGAGATTATTCCCAATTTTTGCTGTCTTGCCAGCAGAGGACTAAATTCTTCTTGGTTCCAGGAGATGGGTAGGGAAGTCTGTAGACTTGGTTGAGTGAAGAGGAAGCGGTTAGTGATAGTCAGGCCCACTTAATAACTATTTGTCTTCCATTGTGGGGCCAGACACAGGTCTGCTTTAACACATCAAATGCTCCATGCTCAAAAGCAGAGTGACTAACCATCCTGGCTTTCTCTGGACTGAAGAGGTTCCTAGGACATGGGACATTTGTTGCCTAAAAGTGGGAGAGGCCTGGCCAAACTGAGACAAATTGCTCAGCCTATTTCAAAGTGACTTCTCCCAGTAAAAAATATTCTCTCTCTGGGCTCCTGGGTGGTTCAGTCGGTTAAGCGTCCGACTTTGGCTCAGGCCATGATCTCATGGTTTGTGGGTTTGAGCTCGCATCGGGCTCTCTGCTGTCAGCGCAGAGCCCACTTCAAATCTTCTGTCTTCCTCTCTCTATCCCTTCCCTGCTCATTCTCTGTCTCAAATATGAATAAACATTAAAATAAAAAAATTAAAAATATAAGTATTCTCTCTCCTGTTGCTCTGAAAGAAAGAAGCAGTACTACTAGATTCACCCATGCAGAGGAATGGATGGCTGGTTTTTTTTTTTTTTAATTTTTTTTAATGTTTATTTATTTTTGAGACAGAGAGAGACAGAGCATGAACGGGGTTGGGGCAGAGAGAGAGGGAGACACAGAATCGGAAGCAGGCTCCAGGCTCTGAGCCATCAGCCCAGAGCCCGATGCGGGGCTCAAACTCATGGACCGCGAGATCGTGACCTGAGCTGAAGTCAGACGCTCAACCAACTGAGCCACCCAGGCACCCCTGGATGGCTGTTTGATGTAAATCTAGGTGTCTCCTATTAGGATCTGGGAGTTACTGTAACATGTTTTCACAATTCTCTCTGGAAATAGTACTTTTATGTCAAATGCAATACAGTTAAATGTAAGATTTTTTTTTTCGTTAAGAACCTGAGAATGTCTATCTAGAAATTTCAGAACTGGAATTGGGCTGCGTAGCACTGTTTCACTTGTCCAGTTCTAATATGTAGAAGGCAAAACCAAACTTAATAGTAAATATCAAGTGGGGGCCAAGTGTCTTTCCTGCAGGGTGTTTGGACAAAGCTTTTCCAGTCCTTACATTAGGTACTAGAGTTGAGAAAAGTGAATTACAGCGAAGTACAAAGTAGTGAAGAATGTAGAACTCAAAACTGTGTGTGTTGTAGAAGTTAGTAGCGTATTTGGGCTGCGACTCTTGGATTAGTTTCAGCAAAAATACCAGTTATGTTAAATTACTGTTGCTTAATAACTATGTTTTTATTGTCTTTGTAACTTCTTGAGTTTTAACTTGTTTTTATTGTTGAATGAGGACAATAGTTATAATTAGTTTATACTAAGATTTTCTATATACAAGTAACATAATAAAGTCAACACTGAGAGTCTAAATATATATAATATACATATTGTTTTTCTATCTTGCTTGGCTATATAAGGCATTATGTACACTCTCTTAAACGTGTTTTGATTTAATGCAGATGCATTACTATTCGTTAAACTTTCAGCTCTGTAGAGGGAGATAGAGAGGGTTACATGGGAAAGGGGAAGGAATGGAAGAATTTAAAGAGCCAGTATATCCTTATGGTTCATTGCATAACTCATTTCCTAACATTTTTGATTGTACTATTTAGAATCCACAAACCTTTAAAAATCTCTAAAGATGTCTATGTCATGTTTCCCATGATTTTAGTGGTGTATTTCTAAGGAAATAGAAGCCTTAAGTCTTTTGGGGGGATAATTTGGAAATCAGGCATGGGTAATATTTTTTTTAGAGTGTATTTATTTTTGAGAGAGAGTACCAGTGGGAGAAGGGGGTGGGGGGAGAGAGAGAGAGAGAGCGAGTGTGCGCACGCAAGAGAATGAATGAATGAATCCCAGGCAAGCTCTGCACTGTCAGCAGACTCAGGGCTCAATCTCCCTAAGCAGGAAATCATGACCTGAGCTGAGATCAAGAGTTGAATGTTTAACCAAATGAGCCACCCAGGTGCCCCCAGGCATGGGTCATATAAGAACTTCCTCAAAGTATAATAATAATAAGAATTGTAATAAAACTTACATTGAACTCCTATATGACACACATTGTTCTAAATGTTTTAATAGAGTACTTTATTTCCCAACCATCTATGAGTAAGCTATTACTTCCATTTCCTGGAAGAGCAAGCAGAGGGACAGAAGAGTATAGTAATTTGAGGAGGATCCTGAATTTAATCTCAGATTAGCTGGTTTCAGAGTGCCCATTCTTAGACATGATGCAGAGAAATGTGATTAACAACAAAATGATCAGACATTTGTAATAAAGAGATATAAGATTCAAAGACCTGAAAATAAGTGGGGAAACAACAAATACCCATTATTTGTAATTAAATAATCTTTGGTGTTAATATGCTGAAGATAACAAATTTTACTATCTGTCCTTTGAAGAGAAAAGGATTGAAAGACAAAAAATTACAATATAACCAAAGACTCCTTCATTTGGTTTCAGTGTGTGTGTGTGTGTGTGTGTGTGTGTGTGTGCGCGCGCGCGCGCGTGCGCTTGTTTAGGTAGGTAATCTCTATGTCTGGCATGGGGCCATTTGGTTTTAGTTTTAAAATGTCAGTTGCATACTATATAGTGGGTGGTAAACTAGGACTTGTGTCCTCAAGCCTAAATTGGTGATAAAATAATTCCCTGGGTCTCAAAGTTAGAGGGCAATACTATAAAACATTCTGAAGGTTGTGTGTAAAATGGCCCCATTTCTAGAAGTTTAGTTAAGGAAAATGCTGGTGTTTGGGAAAACACTGTTATGCTCTATCAGGGTCTATTTTTCTAGGAGAAAGTACTTTGTTAGTCTATAGGTATGGGTTACACAACTATAATTTCTAAACAAGGTAAAGTCATTGCTGCCATTAGGAAAGGTCCTGTTACCAAGAACAATTGAGGAAAAGTGACCTGCAAAAATTTGTTCCTAATACCTTAAAATACCTTACTTTCATAAAGTCCCTAAACTATACAGCAATGATCAATATAACGTCTCAAAATAGTTTTCAAGGAGTATATCTACATTTGAAATTATGTAGATCAAAGAAATACTTCTTTAGTAAACAGCATAAGGAGAGCCTTCTCTTTTTGTTTTTAAGGCCAGGCAGAAGAAATGTAAATGGGTCACTTCAGTGAGAAGATCAAGGGTGGAGCTCACTTAAGATGTAACTGGATATAAAGACTTAAAGTCATGAAGGTTGTATTTTTTTGTTTTAAAAGCTCTTCATCCTGATTGGTCGGTTTAATATTCAGACAGGCTTTTTCAATGTAAGTGAAAAATAGGTGCCATAGTTTAAGAATAATATTATCTTTATAGCTAATAATACCAGATAAACAACAAGTCTTGTTAGGAAAGTCCTCCAAATAGTTTTTGATTGTTGTGGCTTGGTTGCTGTCACTATCTCAGACTATGATCTATAATGGAGAGATCTGACTGGCCAGCCGAGGTCATGTGCCTACCCTTGTGATGGAAGATAGAGCCATGTGATTGAAAGTATCTCTGAGAGAATGGCCACCTGACTGAGATCTGTTAAGACCCTTGACAAAAGCTTGGGTTACCTTCTGAAGCCTTTTTTTGGGGGGGGGCAGACTTACCAAGAAACCAAGTCTTTTTCTGATATTGCTAAATTGGTAGGCTGTAAGCATGGATAATCATGGGCCATCTTGCTTGCCATACAGATAGAACCTATCTATAAAGCTGTGGTCCTCTTTAATGCTCTTCAGTCAGTATTTTTAAGCACATAGTAGGTTTGTACTTCCAGTCCTCTTTGTGGTTGACAGCATCATGTGACTTTATTTGCACAATAAATCACAGGAGGAAGTGATGCATCAGTTCTGGGTGGAGGACTTAATTACTGATATGAAACCCTGCAGAGTGCTTTCCCCTTAGCACAGCACTTGACAACATTTGAAATGGCACTTGGTTTCATAAGCCTGAAATAGTCCTGAGTTATTACTGTGATCAGGGTCCCTCTGTTGGATCCCAGTGGGCATGTGATATAAGCAGTCTTCAGTTTTCAGTCAGCTTTTGGGATTATTTGTCCCCACACCATGGTCTAATCATTCTAATGATCCTGTAACTATGTAAATTTCTGTATTAGCTAACAGCATTGGCTCATTCCGGAAACTACTGTATGTGTTAAGCACTGAGGCAAATATTGCTAAAGTTTATTTCTGTATTATCAGCTCTTTAACTTTCATATTAAATATACATACAAAGTTTGGTGAACAACTGTTGTACATATTCCTAACATTTGTCATTGACTCTACTGAGCCTTTTATAAAACTAAGTATATTTTATCACAAGGCTGCATTTTTTTCCCCCTACATGCCTCAGTACCTGACATTGAAAGAAAGAAGACTTCCTTCGAAACTTCGGTTTGGCTTAAAGTCTGAAAGAAAAGGTTATGTGCTTTACTGTTAACATTTTAAATGAACAATACCTCAGAGACCTAGACTGTATAATCTTCTAAGCTCTTCTCTTATTTTGAAATCATAAGTTATATTGATTTATTAGCTGTATATATCTCCTTTCTTCAGGGATTCTTTCCCCTTGCAGCAGCAGAATGTCAAGGAAACAGTAAGTTTCTGTTTCTTATTAAGCAAAGGTATAAGAAAACAAATTGCTCTAATGAAATATTTAAGAAGAATACTAGGGTAATATATAACTTCATGTTTATTTTTCTGCAACTGGAAGGCCCAGCAGAGGAATGAAGGTATAAGAGATAAAATTTGTAACGTGAGGTAGAAAATCAAGATGCAAATTTTCAAAGGAAAGACATAAAGAAGCAGTTTCACAGATTTTAGATTCTCTTCACCCATAAAGGGTGACAGAAAAATTAGGTTGTTGGAGAGGTTAGAGGATTTGGGAAAAAGGATCTTAGGTGTAAGATGTACAGTGATTCTTGGCTTTGACCTTAGCTGTGGGGGGCGGTGACTAGGAGCTTGCTAAGTGGAAGGTACTTCATCAGTACTATGGAGATTTTTGACATGATGTTCCTGAGTTAAAAGCACCAGAGAACTAGGGGCTGATAGCTAACTACTTTGCAAGTGGAGTTGCTGTCATTGGGTTTGGATACGCATGTGCTCCTAGCCTTTCTCTGGGCAAAGGGTGAATGTGTTTTACCTATAGATCAGAGGACGGCCACATGGGAGAACCAGCCTGGAAGGGTTTGAAATCCAGCCAAAAAGGTGTCTTAGAAGTTCTGTGGACTCCATAAAGAGAATGTGTGTGGCGAGTGGCTGAAGATAATGGGCTAAATGGGAGTGGCAGGAAAATTGATCTCTTGGGTCCTGGAAAAGAAAAACAAATTTTTCTGATGTGGGGAATCTCTGAAGAAGTTACAAAATCACTTAAGAGCAAAGGAATTAACTTCCAACATCTGCCACCCTTGGAATTGGGAGCTAGCTTAAAATGTTGCCATTGAGTAAGAACATGGCTTTTCTCTTTCCTTTCCCACTGCTTGGACCCTCATGGCTTCAGGAATGGTGACAAGCAGTTTCTCTGCTGGAAACCGACCTCTGGAAAGGCTAGCTCAGGGAGACCTTACAAACTGTGGGTCTAGATTATGACAAGTAGTTGGAATTTTTTAGTTGTACAATTAAGATAATACTTGGGACTCAAAGTGGCTTATGCTCTTAGGAGCAAACGGGTGAATTACTCTATCAGCAGGTTGGAAAAGACTGTAGAGTAGCTCCTATGAGCACATACCCATGGGACATGTTTGTTCAAGTTACTGCTTATGTTCATTACACTTGAATAGAGAACACAGCCTCTCAAGTCTCCAAATGATACTTTACATTAAGTTACTACTTTGATTCTAAGTTGCACTAGGTTTTTTAACATATTTACAATTGATATGGACTGATTTTTTTTTGAGTGATTTTTTTCTTTCTTTAAAAAATGTTTCCATAATAGTAATAATACATCATATAATTGCTTCTGTCCTAGAACTTAGGAAATACATGATTTTAAAAAAGACCATAATTTTGAATAGTAGTTTACATAATTTTATATTAAATACTGGCGCAAGTCACTAAGGGGTTAAAATGGTCATTCAAATACATACAGTTCCAATCTAAGGAAAATACTGTTTAAAAAAACTAGGATTTTGATCCTGGGTTTTCCACATCATAGTTTTCTTGAAAGGTGAAATCATTAAGAATCTTGACTTTAGGGGCGCCTGGGTGGCGCAGTCGGTTAAGCGTCCGACTTCAGCCAGGTCACGATCTCGCGGTCCGGGAGTTCGAGCCCCGCGTCAGGCTCTGGGCTGATGGCTCAGAGCCTGGAGCCTGTTTCCGATTCTGTGCCTCCCTCTCTCTCTGCCCCTCCCCCGTTCATGCTCTGTCTCTCTCTGTCCCAAAAATAAATAAACGTTGAAAAAAAAAATTAAAAAAAAAAAAAAGAATCTTGACTTCAGAAAAAAGTGACTGAGCAGGTAACTTAATATGGTAAGTTGTATATGAATTGCAATATTATGATCTGAAATATTACCCAACTTTTAAGTACCTCAGGGCTCATCTTATTCTACACTTAGATATGACATGAAGGATATTTGGGCTTGTTTCACATGAGAAAAAATATGTTGATATCTAGGTTGTTTGAAGCCACATAAGTGGGTTAGAGTCTTGAATTCAGATGTTACTCTCTCAAATTCTAGTAGAGAGAGAGAGAGAGAGAGAGAGAGACTGTGTGTGTGTGTGTGTGTGTGTGTGTGTGTGTGTGTTTGCTGCATTGAGATGAGTATAAAGAAAATGCATCAGAAAAACCTAACAAGCAATACTGGAAAAAACTTATATCCACACTGACTGCCATGTCCATTATAAGATAATATTTTTCCATAGCTAGACAAGAAATTTATTTGGAATCAAGAGCAAAGAATACTTTAGGCTGTAAGATATAAATAACCCAACAGATGAATTATGAAATTGGTTGAATCCTGCTATTGTCAGGGAAATCGTTGGGATAGAGAAGAATACACAAAGTTTAAGACATAGTTCCTGCTCTCAAGAAAATGAATGTTTTATTGCTAGAGCCTTACCTGTGGAAAACTAACATACACGTGGGACATAGTAAGAGCCCAAGGAAAGAGAGTCACAGATGGTAAATGCTGAGGAATCACCTGCCTCTCTTCTCACAGATTGAAACACTATCCAGAATGGGAGGATTTCTAAATTACCATTTTGAGCCTTGAGTGCATTTTCATGGTTACCTTTTAGACCTTTCATTTGATCTCTTCATTTATCTTTGTGATGTGATTGCAATTCTCATAGTTGACAAAACTGTGAACCTTAAAGTTGTCCTAGAATACTTTTTGTCTTTACCCCCCTACGATGAGATTGTCTTAAAGACCCGCTGGTTCTTGATCCAGTATACTTTTTTTTTTTTAATGTGTATTTATTTTTAGAGACACAGAGTGGAAGCAGGGAAGGGGCAAAGAGAGAGAGAGAGGGAGACAGAATCTGAAGCAGGCTCCAGGCTCTGAGCTGTCAAAACAGTGCCTGAAATGGGGCTCGAACTCAAGAACTGCTAGATCATGACCTGAGCTGAAGTTGGGCGCTTAATCAGCTGAGCCACCCAGGCACCCCTGATCCAATCTAGTTTCAAAAGCTGGTGATTTTTTTCTTTCCCCCTTCAATATGGGTTCAGGCTCGTCTCCACTTGTGTCTTGGTTATAGCAATACCTTTTTTTTCCCTCTTTTCCTAGTTTATATGTTGACTGTGACTTGACTTTGCATTCTCTGACAGTATCTGTGAAAAGCAGAGTTTTTAATGATAAGTTGATAAATCGGACTTCACTGTCTTCTATGCTTCATGCTTTTTGTGTCCCAAGAAATACTTGCTTAACTCCATGTAACGAAGGTTTTCTCCTGTTTGGTTGCTGTGTTGTTTTTAGCCCTTTTCCAGATGTTATATAGTTTGACTTTGTACACTTAGGTTTACACTCTATTAACTTTTGCATATATGTGAAGCAAAGTCAAAGTTCTAAAAACTGACATGAAACATTAGATGGGTTTCAGAGATACAACATACTGATTTTGTATATGCATACATTATGAAATCATTGCTACAGTAAGTCTAACTAACCTCCATCACCATGCATAGTTACAATTTCTTATAATTTTTAAGATGACTCTTCTAGCTACTTTTGAATCTGTGATACAGTGTTACTAACTATAGTCACTGTGCTATGCATTGCATCCTCACTGCTTATGGTATAACTGGAAGTTTGTACCCTTTGACCATCTCTACCCATTCACCCACCCCTCAACCACTGTCTACAACAACCACCAATTTGTTCTCTGAATCTGTGGGTTTGTGTCTTGCTTTAGTTCTTGTTCCTGAATTCTACATAAAAGTGAGATCATATTATCTTTCTCTGTCTCACTTATTTTACCTAGCTAGCATAATGCCTTTAAAATCCATGTTGTCTAAAAGTAGTGTTTCCTTTTTTTTTCTGGCTCAGTAATACTGCACTGTGTGTATATATGACATCTTTATCCATTCATAGATGTATAGACATAGGTTATTTACATAGACACTTAGGTTATTTACGTATCTTGGCTATTGTAAATAATGCTGCAAGGATCATGGGGGGTGCAGCTATTTTCTTGAATTCGTGGGGTTTTTTTCTCCTTTGCAGGTAGATAGAAGTGAAATTGCTGGATCATACAGTAGTTCTTTGTATTTTTAATATTTTGAGGACTCTGCCTAAGATTTTCCGTAGTACCTGTGTCAATTTACATTCCCATCAACAATGCAAGAGGTTTCCTCTTCATCCGCATCCTTGCCAACACTTATTTCCTGACTTTTGGATAATAGCCATTCCTACAGGTAAGGTGATACCTCATTGTGGTTTTGATTGGCATTTCCCTGATTAGTGATGTTGAATATTTTTTCATGTGCCTGTCATTGTATGGCATTGTAGGAAAAATATATTCAGGGCTTTTGGAATTTTTAATTAGATTGTATATAATTTTGCTTTTGAGTTGTAAGATTTATTTATGTATTTGAGTTATTAACCCCTTATCAGGTAAATGTAACCTATGGGAGATAATATTTATAAATCATTTTTCATTTTGCTGATGGTTTTCTTTGCTATGCTGATAACCTCTTAATTGGTTCTTAATCTCCATTATATCCCTGCCAATTCTTTTTTATTCTGCCGTCAGAATTCATCTTCAGTAACACAGAACTCCTCATTTGGGCGTCTACATAGACCTGTTCTTAATGCTTTTCAAATTTGACCACTGCAAGTTGTTAGAGTACAACTTTCTTTTCACCTTTCAAGTACCTGCTACTGGAAACACCTGGCTTCATTCATGTATCCACTAGCTCAGTAATTCACAAATGCCAATTGAGTAGCTACTATATTCTCAATGGAGAAATTAGGTTCTAGGGATAAAGCAAGGCACAACACGAAGTCTGTTATCTCAGAAGCTTACCTTCTGACAGGGAGAATTAGACAAATTTAAAGTAATTCTATTATCAGAAGATACATACATACAAATGCTTGTTTTCATGTCTGTATACATAACCTCAGATAATAAATGTTCTGTAGGAAAAGGAGGCGGTAGGTTGGAGTGCTGAAATGACCTTTGAGATGAGAACTGAGCAAAGTGAGTGAATGAGTCCCATGGTGTAAATGAAGGGAACATCCTAGACGTAAGCAAGAGCAAGTATAGAACCCCGAGTTCACTCTCTTGTGTCCAGCCTGTGAGTAAGACTGTGGAATTAATTATATGTGACAGTGTTTTTTCTCGTTTCCATTTCCCACTTTTTATCATTCTCTCCGTTGAAATTTTACAGGTATTCATGCACATTGATCATCTTTCCACCACCTCTTTCAACAAATTTATCTTGGACCAATTTAGGGTCTGCTTCTGTTGATAGTGTGGTCCACAGCCAAGACAGGAAATGATCTTGCTTTTTTACATGTCTCTTATTTTTTTATGTATGCTGCCTATCTTGTGTAAGGTATTGTGGGGGATAAAATATTAGCACCATAAAAAGTCATACCTCTTCTTCGTCAGGTATCTGACATGCTGAGTTAATCTAATACATAGATGACTTGAGTTTGAAATTTGAAATTCTGGTTAAAGTCACCATTGCTTTCCATTCTAAGGCTAGAATCAGGACTGTCCCTTCAGCAGGTTATGGGATCTGAGCCCCTGCGGAAACTTAGAAATTCCCTTAAGCTTTATAGCCAGGATGGTAGTTGTCTTTGGGAGGTGGTTCATTCTTTTTGCTCTTGAGTCCTGCCTCCATTTTGTACCTTAGAAAATCTCTTTGCCTGGTTGCTCTATCCCATGCCTTCAGAGAGATGCACAGTGCTTCGGGTCAATGTCTCTTAGCTCTCCTGCCTCCACCCCAGCCTTTTGCTGCTGTTGCCTGACCCCTTGTGAAATCCTGTTGTGCTCAGAGACTTGGCTCTCCTGCCACACCAAGCCTTCAGCAGGACTTCTTGGGCTATGTACGTGGAGAAGGCCTTCTATACCTCGGGGGCATCTCAGAAATTCCACCCTAACCTGTGACCTACTACTGCTGTGTACTTGGTGAAGAGCCAAGGCAAGGGGCTGAAGAGATTTGCCCTGTTGGAAGACTTTAAGCATGCTAGTCTATCATGCTGGTCCACACATAGCCATTAAAAGTTCCATTGGTTTCTTCTCAGTCCTGTGGTGAATTCCTTCTCCCACTGCTCCTCTAGGGATAAAAGCAATCGTGGTTGTCTTTTCTCTTCAGGAGGGATCTTCACTTCCTTAAATTGGGTTCCCTTTTGATTCTTTGCATCCTCAGTTCTTTGAAACTATGATTTTGTAGTTTTTCAGGTTTATCCTTATTTTTAGGATAAAAGGGATGGTTTCTTGCTTCTTGTAGTTCCTTACATGCTAATTGGAAGTGTAAGTCTTCTATCCAAATAGGAGACCTAGCTGGTAAAAAAAAAACAAAAAAAAAAAAACAAAAAAAAAAAAAACCTGAATTTGGATTTTAGGCAAAAGGAAGCTACATAAATGATATTTTTAGTCCATAAATAGTTCTGCATTTGTGCATTTGTTATGTATGTGTCAGGAACTGTTAGAGACCTTGGGACGAGGTCCCAAGATGGATGAGATAAATTCCCTGCCCTCAAGAAATCTGCACGTTTTAGGGGATATGAACATTTAGAGGAAATACGTTTAAACATTTAGTTTTAGATGATAGCAAATACATCAAAAGAAACCAGATTTAGACAGATATATTAGACACAGTTTGTGCACTGTCTTGGATTTGCTTAGCCTTACCTGCCTGTATATTCAACCTGGGTGTTGATTTCTTTGGCTGGATTGGATCTAGCAATTGCTTATACCATCTCTGCAGTCGTAAAGCTGCCACAGTGTAAGGAGGCCCCATCTGTGGTGCCAACCAAATAGGAGAAGCTCCTATCCATTCCCTACCTGGAATGGTGCTTGGAGTCTACGGCTTGTTCAGTGGCTTCCTAGAAGAGCCACTTTTTACAACCTGGAAGTATGAAGAAGTTAAAACCTTGAAGAACATCATATCCATTAGAATGGTTAAAAAACAACAACAGAAAATAAGTGTTGGCAAGGATGTGGAGAAAACTGGAAACCTTGTGTGTGGTTGTTGGGAATGTAAAGTGGTGCAGTCACTGTGGAAAACAGTATGGCAGCTTGTTAAATAAAAAGGGATTAACATGATACAGCTATTCCATTTATTTTTTTTAATTTTTAACTTTTATGCACTTTTGAGAGGCAGAGAAAGTGCAAGTGGGGGCAGGGAAGAGAGAGAGAGGGAGACAGAATGTGAAGCAGGCTCCCATTGGTACAGAGTCTGAAGTGGGGCTCAAACCCACGAACTTCGAGGTCATGAGCTGAGCCGAAATCAGAAGCTTAACTGACTGAGCCCCTCAGCCCCCCTCAGCTATTCACTTTTTATGTGTATGTCCAGAAGAATGGAACGGAAAGTCTTGAAGAGGAATTTGTACACCCGTGTGCATTGAAACATTATGCACAATAGCCAAGAGGCAGAAGCAATCTAAGGGTCCATCATGGGGGAATAGATAAACAAAGTGTGGTATATTTGTACAATGGAATATTACTCAGCCTTACGAAGGATGGAAGTTCCGTCACATGTTGCAGCATGGTTGAACCTTAAGGACCTCATGTTAATTGAAACAAGCTAGTCACAAATAGACCAGTACTGTGTATAGATTGATGTGAGCTACCTACAGTAGTTAAACTTAAAGTAGAACAGTGGTTGCCAGGAGATGGGAGGGGAGAAAAGGAGATTTGTGTGGCCTTCAGGGAATAGAATTTGCAGAACAAAAGAGCTCTGGAGATGGGCTGCACAATAATGTGGATGTACTTAATATGAAACTATACATTCAATAATGGACAACATGGTAACTTTTACGTATATTTTACCACAATTAAAAAAACCCACAATCTTATGAAGTAGAATTCCAATAATCACAGACAGGAGATTGGAAAGAGCTAGAAGAAAAATTGCACACTCTTTGTCTCCCTTACAGTGACAAACTATTTGGAGACAGAGTAACTTCATACGGCCCTTATGGAGAATGTGAGAACAAACAACCAGCTGTGTTTTGTTTCGTTTTGTGTTTTTCTTTCTTTTTTTTTCTTTTTTTGTTTGAGAATCTGTGGCTAGCAGAATAATACATTCCCCTGGCATATGCTATCTTATTCATGATCTTCCTTGTCTTTCCTTAGAATTTCAACCTCGCCTGTCTCTAACTTGACACAATTTATATTTGACTCTTAATCAAATTTTATTTTCTAGGGAATCCAGTCTTAGGCATGTGCATTTGTAATATTGTACATGATTTATTAAGGGCAGCATTTTAGAAGAGATCCTGTGTGAGCTGAGCTTGGATAAGAAAGTAGGATAGAGAGATTTTCAAGAAGTGCATTTCAGGGGCGCCTGGGTGGCTCAGTCGGTTGAGCGTCCGACTTCAGCCCAGGTCATGATCTCACAGTCTGTGAGTTCGAGCCCCGTGCCAGGCTCTGTGCTGACAGCTCAGAGCCTGGAGCCTGCTTCGGATTCTGTGTCTCCCTCTCTCTCTTCCCCTCCCCTGCTCATGCTCTGTCTCTCTCTGTCTCAAAAATAAATAAAAACATTAAAATTTTTTTTTAAAAAGTGCATTTCAGACCAACAGTAAGTACAAAGGCCTTGAGGTGGGAGAAAGGTTGGTACTTCTGAGGATTTTCAAGAAGGATAATATACTTGGCATGACATTCAAAATAAAGTAAGTGCTGAGAGTGGAGAGAGGAAGTCATGTCCCCAATCAGTTGGGTCCTTGGATGCATCTGAATTTTATTCTAAATGGTGGGAAGCCAGTGGAGGAGGGCTCTATCATCTGAGATACAGCTATAAAAATATCTTTCTGGCTAAAATTGAAACAAAATGAACAGTAAAATATATTGGTAAGGATGTGGTGATATTATAAACTTGCTTGTAAATCATAACAAAGAATTGGAGATTTCTTGATCGATTGCTAGTGGGAATGTAAAATGATGCAGCTGCTGAAGAAAACAATTTGGTAGTTTCTTAAAGGTTAAATCTTAAGACTCAGCTATTGCACTCCTACATGTGTATCTCTCCTTCCTGCACCCAAATTGAAAACACAGAATCAAACAAAACTTACCACACATTAGGAGAACTATTCATAATTGCCAACTGCAAAAACAATCTAAATGTCCATCGATTGAAGAATAAACAAGATGTGGTAAAAACATATAATAGAATATTATTTAACCCTATGAATGTCTGATATGTGCTGTGTGTATGAACCTTGAAAGCTTAGAAGTGAAAGAAACCAGGTACAGAAGGTAATATATTTTATGATGGATATGAAATACCCAGAATAGTAAATCCATAGAGACAGAAAGCAGTTGGTTGGTGGTCTGGTCCTGGGGAGAGGGGGAATGCAGAGTGAACATCAACGGGTGCAGAGTTTTCTTTGAGGGTAAGAAAAACGTTTTGGAGTTGATGATCGTACAATATACGAAAGTACTAAACGTCACTAAATTGTACACTTAAAAGTGATGAACTCCAGGTTGTGTGAATTTCACCTTAATTTAAAAAAAAATTAAAAGATCTTTCTGGCTTGTCTGAGGAGATAAGATAGAAGCAGGGAAACCAGTTAGAGGATTGCATTAGTGCAGGCAAGAGATGACGGTAGCTTGGGCTAAGGTGGTGGTAATGAGGAATCTCCTTTCTTGGGGATGAAATGAATGTGGAAAGGGAGGAAGTTTGAGGGGCCAGATGAAGCCAGTGAAGTGGATATTTTGTGATTCAAGTCTACAAACACTGTGTACCCAGTCAGCAACTTCCATTTCTGTGGGTCCTTCATATCTCACAGGACCAAGGCCCACATGGTTAGTCAGAACCTTGAATAACCTAAAATTGAGCAACTTGATTTCTTCTCCACTCTGTTGCCTATTTTATTGTTGATGGTTTCTTATCAGTATTAATGTTAGTGGAAGAGGAAACTAAGGTGTATCTTCTTGTAGCATTGCTTCTCCTGACCTTTTGGATACAAGGAAACTGTGCTTTAATCATTAGATACTTTATTGGTGCCTGCAATGGTAAAACCCTTTTTAAATGTACCCTTTGCTTTAGAAATTCGTTTGAGGGCCACATGGATGTTTTGCGATTTCAGGATGATTCTGATAATTCCTCTGTTTTGTTATGGTTTTGCTGAAGAAGTCCTTTTTACCTGTTGACATTACTTACAGCTTTCCCACTGGGGCTGGGACATGTTATAAACCATTTGAGCCTCTGCAAAGTATGGTTAAAACCTCAAAGAGGGCTTGGATTTTTCATTTACTTGATTTTTATTAGTTAAGAATAAACAAGGTATAAACTTGAGCCTTTTTCAAGGAGTCAAATCATTGTGTATAAAGGCACCAATACGAGAAAATTTGATTTCGGTAGCTTGCCATTTTGATCAGCTTTCCATGTAAATTTTGTTATGTTACATCAGTTTTACTCTTGCCTGGGTCAAGATTGTGAGGCTTTTAGGCAAGCCTAGATAAATGCAAAAGACATGAGGTAGTAATTAGGAGGGTAAAAACCCTGTTACCCTTCATTGTATGGATGCAAGACAATTCAGTATGTTGTTGTTGTTTTGTTGTTGTCTATTTGTCCTTGAGAGAGAGAGAGAGAGAGAGAGCGCGCGTGCGCGAGAGCGCAAGCGGGGGAGGGGCAGAGAGAGAGGGAGACATAGAATCCGAAGCAGGTTCCAGGCTCTGAGCTGTCAGCACAGAGCCTGATGTGGGGCTCGAACTCAGGAACCGTGAGATCATGACCTGAGCCGAAGTTTGACGCTCAACCATCTGAGCCACGCAGGTGCCCCCAGCTCAGTATCTTAATGGTATTTTTGTAGTGGTGTTAGTGGAGTGAATGACGATCTGGAAAGGTGCTAAGGAAAGTGCTCCTATGACAAGCAGTTGAAGTAGATATGCTCACTTTTCCTGAGGACCAATATTAGGAGCTTTGTTCAGTGTTTGTTTTTCTAACCAACATGATACTATTCCCGCAAAAGGGGGGGGGGGAACTAAGATCAGAGACTAGGCACACACCGTGAGTGTAAGTGATTTCCAAGCTGACAGAAGGTAAGGATCACCTCTGGGCGACAATGCATTAAAGGCCTTTTTCTCTCTCTCAAGTTGCTGCAGATCAATCAGTACCTCTGTACAATGGAAACTATTCCGTAAAAAGGAAACTGGGATAGAAAGATACTGAAATATATTTTATTGGAAAATAACAAGCCCGGGCTCTCTAAGTTAGCAGTTTAACTTTTCAGTGCTGGAATATAAAAATAGGTCAAGAGACCTATTAAAATAGATCATGGTGAGGCTGTTTCCAGTGACTGTCATGGATAAGCCAGCAGCAGCATGTTGTAGATAATATCGGTCGTCTTCGGAGAGTTTCAGCTCTAACTAGATAGGTTCAAAGTGGCAGTCATTCATAACCCTGTAGGTGGTGACTGATTCCCTTTAAGTCAATCTCTCTTCTCCCTCTGTCTAGTCTGCCACCCTCTTTATAGCCCGTTTCATCTTAATCAGCGCCTGGGAGGAAGTCAGGTGGTCATGCCTCTGAACTACCTTAACAGTTGCTCCCCAGCCAGAGTGTTGGTTATAAAAGTTGTTCCTCTGAGGTATTCCCTTGGCTATGTTGGAGATGGTGCTATAAAACTAGGGAGGTACATAGTACTTAGTAACATAGAATAAACCCTAAGCAGTTAAATTGGAAACAATAACCTGGTGTGGTGTTTTTCAAAAGTGAATGGGTTGTAAATATTCGAAATTGGAAGATGGCACACAACAATGTCCCAGATTCTCAACTTTCATTGAAGAATTTGTCATTCTGGAGCTGGGCTCACACATTACCATGATCAACTGTTAGGTAGCAGGCTCCGAGTTTTGAAGGCAAACGTTCCTCTTAAAGGTTGTTTTCTGTCTTGTTTTCCTTTTCCTTTACCCCAAGTCAGCATTGCTGGTCTGCTTTCCTTGCCTGGGTCCTGTAGAAATTGGAGAACCCCAAATGAATGAATGCAAATTTTTTCATAAAGTGGAGACACCTAATTAGAACAAGTTGGTTTTTTTCTATTTCCCTCCGCCTCCTGCTATGTTCTGCTTTTGAGGTTTGCTACCACAGAATGATAGTGTGACTCGCTCGAGAGAAGAGGTGTCGAAAAGGGAATTGTGGAGAGGGATGTTTCCTATAGCTATCCGCCTTGGAATATCTTAGATTGGATATGACTCCAACTGAAGAAGCTTGGGACAGGAGAAAATAATTACTTTTCTTGTCAAAACTGCTGCGGTCTTTCTGGAGGGCAGTTAATTAAGGAGTTTATAAAAAGCCTTAAAAATTTGTGTATCCTTTAACCCAGTAATTTCATTCCTAGAAACATTTTGAAGAAATCAGCAGACATGGAATCCAACATTTATTGTGATGGTTTTGATACTGGGAGGAAATAAAATAGAGATACAGCCTAAATATTTGGCAGTATGGTAAATTGTGGTGTATCCTTATAAATTGAAGCTATCACTGGAAATATTTAAAGAATGTTCAGCAATGATAGAAATGTCGAGCGGACATTGTAAAATGGACAAAGGCAGTATGATTCCTCTTCTCTGAAACTATTTGTTTACAGATACAAGGGAAAAAGAAGGATTACACAACCAAATGTTAAAAGCAATTATTTAGATTACGGACATGTATTTTTTTTCTATAATTGGAAATTTTTGCCATGAATAAATAGGATTTTGTACAGGTAGGAAAAAATTGTTATTTTAACATTCTTTCCTCCTATTCCCCTTCTATTCCCCTGTAGATACCACCCTCTCAAATTTCAACAGCCGGAGTCATAAGAATAAATACAAAGAATAGCGACCAAGTGGTTGATACTAGAGAATCTGAAGAGCCACCGAGCTGCTTGAGTTGAGGTTCTAGCTGAGATATTTTCTGGCTATATGAGCTTGAGCAGATACTTAGTCTTTCTTTGTGTCAATTTCCTCATCTGTGAAATGAATGTGTTGTGAGGATTAAGTTAATATTATTATAATCTTAATTATAATTAAATTTATAATGGTATTTCATTAAACAATTCTATATTTTATATAATATAAATATTATAATTAAGTTAATATTTTAAAGCACTTAAAATAGAACCTAGTTTATATTAGTTGCTTGGTGTTTATTGAATACATTAAATTTAGTGTGAGTTAGAGTAGAATGATTATGACAAATCCTTTAAAAGTTACGTTGTGTCATTTTGGGGGTGTTACTCTGTTTCCTTCGGAGTTTTCAAAGGGACCAAAGACCATTTGTAGTTACTGCGCTTTGCAAGGGCAGGTCAGAGCTATTGGAAACACCTTTGACCACATGGTACTGGTGGATCAAAAGATTCTAGAATCTTTTCTTTGAGAGCTCCCCAAGGATGGGATAGGACTCAAGAGCATTACTAGCGGGTTTAGACAGCAAGTGATACAACTTAATGGATCATTAAAGTAAAGGAGGCCCTAAACTCCTATCCAGCTGCCAGGATGCATATTTTGTCTGTCTCGGAAGAATCTGGAAACATTAATATAACAATCAAGTGGCAGTGTTCTGGAGCCAAAGTTGTAAAAAAACAAAATTGTTAGAGGTTCTCCTCACCACAAAATATATACAGATGAGGCGAACTTATATGCACTACTTTAGACACTGTGGGAAAAGAGATACTTTTATTTTATTTTATTTTATTTATTTATTTTTTTTTTAATTTTTTTTTTCAATGTTTATTTATTTTTGGGACAGAGAGAGACAGAGCATGAACGGGGGAGGGGCAGAGAGAGAGGGAGACACAGAATCGGAAACAGGCTCCAGGCTCTGAGCCATCAGCCCAGAGCCCGACGCGGGGCTCGAACTCACGGACCGTGAGATCGTGACCTGGCTGAAGTCAGACGCTTAACCGACTGCGCCACCCAGGCGCCCCGATACTTTTATTTTAATAGAAAATGTGCATTTCCTTACTTGGAAATAGCCCTGGGTCTGTGGCTTCCTTCCTCAAAGGAGCTTTGAACACCCTTCTCCTGACTTTGCAGCTGGAAATTACTTGATACATGGTAAGCACTCAATCTTTTTTTTTTTAATTTTTTTTAATGTTTATTTTTGACAGAGAGAGAGAGACATAGCATGAGTGGGGGAGGGGCAGAGAGAGAGGGAGACACAGAATCTGAAGCAGGCTCCAGGCTGTCAGCACAGAGTCCGATGTAGGGCTCGAACTCACGGACCGCAAGATCATGACCTGAGCTGAAGTCTGATGCTCAACCGACTGAGCCGCCCAGGCGCCCCTCAAATCTTTTTTTTTTTAAACAAGAGTAATAAAGTAGCTAGAGTTGATGTTTCAAGTAAATAATTTGCATTTTAGGAATTACAAGCATCTAAATTCTAGTTTCAGCATATTGGGCATTGCCCACACTTGTAATCATTTGACCAATATCCCCTCATCCTCTCCCTG